>NC_064808.1:63381868-63681868 GCF_023721935.1 Panthera uncia
GATCATGACCTGAGCTGAAGTCGGACGCTTAACCAACTGAGCCACCCAGGCACCCCCACCCTAAGTTTAAAAAGTGGGCCATTCACAGGGTGCCTGGGTGGCTCAATCAGTTAAGTGTCTGGCTGTTAGTTTCAGCTCAGGTCATGATCTCACAGTTCCTCAGTTTGAGCTCCCCGCGTTGAGCCCCGCTTGGGGTTCTGCACTGACTATATGGAGCCTGCTTGGGATTTTTTCTCTCCCTGTCTGCCCCTCGCCTGCTCACTCTCTCTGTCTCTCTCAAAATAAATAAATAAACTTAAAAAAATTGGGCCATTCATATGTAATTGAGAAACTGTGGTAGAGTCTTTATTAAAGGTAGACTCTTGAAAGACTAGAACATTGCTGGAGACAGAAGGACTCACGTTTTGGAAAAGCACATGTTTAAGCCTGAATAAGTCAATAGTTAAGCTTTGGAGATGTTAAACAAATATTTTTGACTCACGGCATAAATATAAACATGACCCTAAAACTGTATTCACGAATGATTGTTCTTTACCAACTAGTAAAATAAAATCCAAATTGAGAGTCCTTTGGGAGATTACAGTTTGTTCTCTTCTTATATCTGTGACAGAATAAACATGTAGAAAAGAAATGTGAAAATTTAAAAATGAAAGCATGTTTGATTGTCACTTTGTGCATTTCAAAGATGAGAACAACAGTCTAGAAAAGGAACGGGAAAGTATATAATATAAAGTCCATGCAATAATAATAAAGTATAAAATGCTAGAATTCTGCCCCACTCAATTACTAGTATGTGAGGTTGAGCAAGTCACACACACACACACACACACACACACAGTGTATATGAGTATACACATATGTGATGGTAGTGGAGATTAAATAAATGGAGACCTTAAACTACTTAGCATGATGAGGTATGGTACACAGAATGTGCTCAGTAAATCTTAGCTTTTATTACCAGAGAAAGAAAGGTGAGAGTTAGAGGCAAATCCCTTATAAGTTCTCATATCCAAGGGCTCAAGTCCTCAGAAGATGGGCCCCAGGAACAGGGTTTTACTGGTATGTTTGCAAGGAATTGCCTAGAAGACAGGCAGCTGTGATGTGAGCAAAGTGTGAGATTTACCATTAGAAGAACCGACGCCCCAAGTCCCAGGCCTGACTAACATTTCTCAGCAGCGCACACTTGGACTAATCACCTATTATCTCTGCGATCTGGGTTCCCCATCTGAAAACAAGTAACAAGAGAAATGCATGGATTATAGCCCTTTATAAATTGTGAAGTACTCTTAAAAATATTAGGCCCTTTGTTGCTGATCCTATACTAGTTGTGCCCTAAGAAAGGAGATGTGGTGCCATCAGTAAGGCACCAGGTTTCCCTCTTATCTGTATCTGTATCTGTATCTGTGCCTGTGCCTGGGCCTGTATCAGGCTCTGTATGAAGGAGAGCTCTGGCAGAAGGAAAGGCTAGTCAGTTTTTCCAGGTCTGTCAAGCAAGGAATCCCTCACCAACGTTCATCCTCATCAGGAAAACTCATCCACACTCTCAGCTTCCTCACAGAAGAAATTAGTCTCACAGAGAATCCAAGGTCTTGGGAGTAAGGAGGAGGCTAGAGAAGAATGCTCCTGCTTAGCACTTTCTTCTCAGAAGATATTCCCGTGAGGACAGACTGTTCATCTTCATGTGGGGACAAACAACTGGCATGTTTCATGAGCTCTTCCTTATAGCAGCAGTGTTGTGTCATGGAAAGAACTTTAGAGTGACTCAAGGCTTGGCTCAGAGCCCCTGTTCTTTAATTAATATGTGACCTTCAGTTGATCGCTATATCCTTTGAACTATGGCCACCTTTTGAAGCTAAGGAAAGCCCTGAAGATAGAGACCGCACTTCTTAGCTCACCCGGTTGCTCTTAGAAGCCACACATTTAGATGTCAATTAGATTCCATCTTGATTGGTCTCCAAATGTTTTTTCCTTATTCTAGTCTCCCTATCGTTGTAAGTTCCAACACTATCTTCCTCATCTGAGAATTTGGTGCCAAGTCCTGAACCCAGCATATAGGTTCTCAATACCTGCTTGTTAAAATGACTAACTCTAGGAACGAATTTAATGTTTATTTATTTTTGAGAGACAGAGACAGAGACAGAGCACATGCACAAACATGTGAGTGTGGGAGGGGCAGAGAGAGGGAGACAGAGAATCCTAAGAGGGCTCCATGCAAACAGCAGAGAGCCAGATGTAGGGCTTGAACTCATGAACCACGAGATCAGGACCTGTGCCAGAGTTGGTCACTTAACTGACTGAGCCACCCAAGCACCCTGGGAATTAATTTGAAATTCAGGGGTGCCACAGTGGCTTAGTTGGTTGAGCCTCCGACTTTGGCTCAGGTTATGATCTCACGGTTCACGAGTTGGAGCCTCGAATCAGGCTCTCTGCTGCCAGTGCAGAGCCTGCTTCGTATTCTCTGTACTCCTCTATCTCTGCGCCTCTCCTGCTCACTCTCTCTCTCTCTCAAAAATAAATAAACATTAAAAAAATAATAATAAAATAAAATTCAGGGGCACCTGGCTGGCTCAGTTGGAGGAGCATGCTACTCTCGATCTCAGAGTTGTGAGTTCGAGCCCCACATTGGATGTAGAGATTACTTAAAAAAAATAACATAACAAAATAAAATAAAATAAAATAAGATAAAATAAGATAAAATAAAATAAAATAAAATAAAATTCATTGTAAGCTCCTGAGTGAAGCCCCTGTAGTACCTAGCACACTTCAAAGCAAGTACTCAAGAAACAAGAATCTATTGATTCGTCAATTCAGCATTTATCATCCTTACTCCTGCTTGATTGGCATCTTCTCTTCTTTAGGCAGTTGAAATTTCCTGCCATGTTTTCCATTTCCCAGCTGCCAACAACCTCGGGTACAAATTGCCATATTCTTGGAGGCTTCTGGAATCTCCTCTTATAGGAAGGGTTTCCAGATTTAGTTAATAAAAATACAGGACACCAAGTTAAATTTGAATTTCAGATAAACAGTAAATAATTCTGTAATTTTTTTTAATGTTTATTTTTGAGAGAGAGCGAGGCAGAGTGTGAGGGGGGAGGGGCAGAGAGAGGGGGAGACACAGAATCTGAAACAGGGTCCAGGCTCCAAGCTGTCAGCCCAGAGCCTGACACAGGGCTTAAACCCATGAGCTGGAGATCATGACCTGAGCTGAAGTCAGATGCTTAACCAACTGAGTCACCCAGTCATCCCAGTAATTCTGTAGATATAACCATCTCCCATATATATAACCTTTGGATCATACTTGTACTAAAAAATTTTTTACTGTGTATCTGCAATTCAAATGTAACTGAGATCTGTATTTCATCTGGTAACCCTTCTTAGAGGGTCTTACCATAAGCAATGATACCAACATGGATAATTGTCATTTCATAAAATTACACCTTTTAGGCTCTGTGCTCATTAATCAGTTGGGTTCCAAACATCCCTACGGAGACAGAAAGCTGCTTTATCTTCCTTTAAGCAAAGGTCTTACTCATAGTCATGTGTCGGGGAAGAGAGAACCAACCCCTGTTTCCTGCTTGACATCAAGCCTCCTTCATTTCACCAGTAAGCCATTGGATAGGTGCTTGCGGATATGCCATCAGCACCCAGAAGTTACAGCGTCTGTCTTTTGTATGTCTCCTGATGTAATAAATCACTAAGTCCTGGGTTTGTTCTTGTTGCTGTTATGCATTTTTTGTTGTTTTCCCTACAGAAACATTTCTTGGACCTGCCTCTTCCAGTCCACTTCTCCAGCCGGCTGTGCCAATTTAGTATGTCATCACCTGGGGCTTGGATTGCAGCAATTGTCCCAGCTCTTCTGGCTGCCGTATCTGTGCAACTTTCTGCAAATTTATCCTTATTTACTATTTTTTTCCCACTGGGATTCCCCTTTGGGAGAAGCTGGCATGAGTCTCTATTTTCTGTTTAACAAGTCAATACCAGGCTCCACAACCTGGCCTTCAAGGCCCCAAGCCTATATAGTTTCCTTGCCTTGCCTACCTTCCATAGATGCAATCCCATTTCTATTTGCCAATCCCTGGGCCTCATTCCTCCTCCTGCCTGCATCAGCCCCATCATTGCCCTGAGTCCTTAAATCCCCTCCTCCTCCTCTGGGTCAATCCATGTCCCTTGCTTCCTTCAAAACCCAGCCCATTAGAAGATAACAAAGTCAACTGTGGGATGGAGAAAGCCTTTCCACAGGGAAGAAGGCAAAAGAGGAAAACACAAATTGTTCAATAGATTTGCTTACACAAGAATGAAAAGCTTCTTTGTGTCAAAACGTCCCTCAAACAAAACAAGAGAAACTGGGAAAAATAAAGTTCATATTTTTAGTATAATTTTACAAATCAGTAAGAAACAGACATTCCAAAAGAAAATGAAGAAAAGATGTTTGTGTGTCACACACAGACACAAAGCAGAAGAGGCCAGGAACATAAAAAGCCATAAAACCTCAGTAGTATTAGAGAAATTAAAATTACAGTAAGCTTTCTTTCCCTTTATCAAATGGGTATTTAAAAAAAAGAATGATAGTCAATGTTGATGTGAGTGCAAGAACAGGATCTTTCACATACGTTTTTAGCAGGATGTTTCTTATACTTATTTTTTTAATTTTTTTTAATGTTTATTTCTGAGTCAGAGAGAGACAGAGCATGAATGGGGGAGGGGCACAGAGAGAGAGAGACACACACACACACAGAATCCAAAAGAGGCTCCAGGCTCCGAGCTGTCAGCACAGAGCCCGACGTGGGGCTCGAACCCACAAACCGTGAGATCATGACCTGAGCTGAAGTCGGACGCTTAACCGACTGAGCCACCCAGGCACCCCTTTTATACTTCTTTAAAATAGCATGGGTTTAAAAATCTTACTACCTTTGTATCATATTAACAGTGTTTTCCAGTATCCTTTTTACAAGTAACAATATACACAGATGCGTTTTTAAAAATCCCATAAAAATTAAAGAAAGATGAAGAGAGAGAAGGAAAGTATCTTATCCTTTTTTTAAATGTTCATTTATTTATTTGAAGAAAGGGACAGTGCGAGTGTGTGTGAGCCAGGGGGAGGGACAGAGGAGAGACAGAATCCCAAGCAGGCTCTGTACTGTTAGCACAGGGCCTAACTCAGGGCTCTGTCTCATGAATAGCCATGAGATCATGACCTGAATCTAAATCAAGAGTTGATGCTCAACTGACTGAGCTGCCCAGGCCTGGTTTAGGAATCCACGATTGCCAGTAACTAGCTGTGATTAACCGCTTAAGCCTAGAAACTTCAGCTCACAGGGCAGTTGTTAAGATTAAAACGGGAAGAAAGGGTGTAACTTGTTACCATAGTACCTGATATTTTGTAGACATTCAGAAAATGGTGGTATCTGTTATTATTCTGTTGTGTCCTCAGCAGATAGTTTCAATGTTCTGCGTATAGTAGTAGGTGCTAAATTAAAATATGACTGATGGTCTGCTCTTTTTAATCTGTACTTTTAATATTCTTCTCTACTGACCCCATTCTCCTTTTCCCTTCTCCCTTTCCTCTTGCCTATTCCACATCTGTTCTCTCAATCTCCTTTCTGCTTCTCATTAAACTCCTTGTCTTATATAACCATCTTTCATAAGTAGTCTGAACAACATTTTTCAAAACCCAACTCCAAAACCCACTGTTGTGTCTGATGTGTCAGTCTTACCTGAAGGTCAGCAGCATTGACAATGGGTCCCAGTCTTCTCTTCACTCCTGCTTCTTATTTTATTAATACCTACCTTGAAACTCAGCTGTCCTTGGAATGCTTCCTATGCTTGACTGCACTTGAGTCTGTTCACATGGGTGCTTCCTGGCGGCCCGTGATATGCTTGTGTGTTGGCTTTTTCTTTCCTCCAGGCAGAGTCTAATTTTATGTTCCTTATGATCCTTCCTGCATGTTTGTGTTCATCCATCTTAGAAATAAGTTTATAGCATTTATTAGTCAGCAAACTATCCTCCCTCCCTTCCTCTTCTGCCCCCTTTCCATCCCTTCCACTCTTTTAACACTCCCCCCCCACAACGGGAATATAATTATTATTCTTTTCTTTTTCTCTCACGTAAAGTTGTATTTATTTCAGGAAAGCAGGATGAATGCTTTTGTGCTTATGACCTATTGGCCCATATTGTCTATGTGTCCTTGTGTTTTTTTCAGAAACATACACTAAATGCTGTAGGGCAACTGATATGAGATAATAACAAGAGCAGAATGTGATCATGACAGCAGCACAAGATCCTCCCCTCCATACCCTCGTAACTATTAAGGTGGTGAGCATGGAGTTTGTCATTAGACCAGATTTGAATCTGTTGCCAGTAATGTACTCGCTAAGCTTTAGCTTCTTTGACTGTAAAAAGATGATAACATCTGTCTCAGGAGGTTGGAATTAAATGTGTGTAAAGCATAAGATACAATCTAAGTCAGAGTAGATTTAAGGGCATTCTCTAGCACAAAGGGAAATTTGAATTTCCCCTTCTCTTTCCAAGATTTATTCATTCTGTGGGGATTTATAATTCAGTGGGGAAAAAGCCAAGACATATATAAATAAACATTAAACACAATCGAAATGAATTTATCAAACACATAGTACTTACTACATGCCACATAGTCTACTAACGCACTTTGTAAGCATCACTTCATTTAATCCTCATAACAGGGGCTATTATAACCCTAATTTTAAGATGAGAAAATTGACCAGGGTGCCTGGGTGGCTCAGTCGGCTAAGCAACCAACTTCGGCTCAGGTCATGATCTCGCGGTCCGTGAGTTCGAGCCCCATGTTAGGCTCTGTGCTGACAGCTCAGAGCCTGGAGCTCCTTTGGATTCTCTGTGTCTCCCTCTCTCTCTGCCCCTCCCCTGCTCGCACTCTGTATCTCTCTCTCTCATAAATAAATAAATGTTAAAATAAAAAATGAGGAAATTGACATCCCTACAGTCTCACAGTGAGGAAGAGGTGGAGCAGGCAATCTAGTACCAGTGCTCATGCTCATTAACTGCTGCATTGTACGCTTCTCACTCATGCCTTCCTTGCACATGTTAGGAACTGGAGAAATCTCTTCACATCTTTCCTTATAACCCCTTTGACCAAAGCAAAGAGAACCACCACACATTCCCAGGAAAGCAGCCCTTACCTACCTATTCTTTGATCAAAACAGTTGGCTACTTTGCACATAGGCTAAAATTCCAACCCAGTCTGGTGCAAAGGAGCCTTGGGAAAAATGGGGTATTTTTTATTGTCAAAGGTCTATTTCCCCCAGGGCTAGTGACTCTACAATAATAAACACCCCAGGGTGTGAAGAAGATGACATTTAGAGTAGGTCTTCAGGACATCAAGTTAGTAGCTACAACTTAAAGTCATTATAAGGGCCAGGAAGCATTTTGTTCTAGCTAGTCTGTGACTCTATCAATCAAATTAATGATATGAAAATACTTTGAAGATGCAGACTCCTACAGAAAGACTACTTGTAAAAGCCCTGGACTCCAGTTGTATTTAATTCTTATTCATTAATGTTAACATTTCATCTTGCCCGGTAGGTTTTGCTGTGTGTGCATTAAGACATTCAAGGGTGTGGCTAGAATATGGTTGACACCTTTTACTTTGGTATTTCTTGTTGAAATCATTATGGACACTGACTTTTCTTGAAGTAAATGATGTAACCACTAGAAGTTCCACAGATTTATATTTTCAAGCATAACCTACATTCCATTCAAAAAGAAATTTCAAAATGATTCCATTTCAAGGCGTGTTTTTAATGAGAAAGGTGTCTAGTTCCAAGGTGAAGATTGCGTGCTTAGTGTAAGAACAAATGAGTTCTGAACACTCATTAATCTAGATTTCGTCTATTTAGACTCGTGGTAATAATTTTGACTAGGTTTAGGATAAATTTACCTTAGCTTAGCAAACACTTTTTCCCTAAGACTAACTCACAGTATGGGGTTCCTGGGTACTCAAGGGGTCTGTGAGAGTGGTAACTTTGGGTTTGTAATGGTCAACTCAGTAGGACAGATCAGCTCTGATGGGCTTAAAACTTAACTATTTAAGAAATAATGAAACAAGTAATTATTGTGAATTAATATAGTTTGGTTAACAATATTTTTCAAAATTTGGGATCCATGATGGCAAGGGGTGAGGTCTATGTGTACTTAAAAAAAAAAAAAGGCTTGATAGTGAAAAGTATTATTGTCCCAAAGTATAAATTAATAAAATCAGCAAGACCAAAGAAGATGTTCAAAATATAGTATACTTTTATGTATATAGTAAAACCTTGAATTGTAACTTCTTCTGCGAGTGTTCTGTAAGATGAGCAAACATTTCTAATAAATTTTAATTTGATAAACAAGCGATGTCTTGCAATATGGTAGTACGTGACATCAAATGTCACATGATCACAACTGAGCTTATGGTTCTTCTGTCTCTCTCACTCTCCCTCCCTCTTTCTGCAGGATTGTGGGTGATCATCTCCCATGCTTAGATGCTCGGTCTTAGGCTATGGTGTTTGACAGAATCTAATTTTTCAGAATGTTGGAAGGTGCCCACAACTGGCACCAGTGTATTTTTTGTCACTTCAAAGCACCCATGGACAATCCTTTGCTTTTCCATACAAGAGTAAGCTTAGGAATGCTTTGCTTCATTTTAGGTCAGGCTGCCTGCAGATATAGACCCCTTCCTCTGCTGCCTTATTGCCAGTTACATTAAATACAGTATATGACAAGAATTTATTAATACCGTATGGTAGTCAACATTCGCATGAGTGTATACAATGGTTCCCATGCAGAAACAGGTTGAAAAGAAAGGCAGTAAGAAGAAAGAGATGATTACGGTGGAAGTTAAAAAGGAAATCATTGAGAAGTACAAACGAGGTATGCGAATGGCTGAAATTGCAAGATTTTGTAAGAAGTCTATACCTGCGTGGGGCACCTGGGTGGTTCAGTTGGTTGAGCTTCTGACTTCGGCTCAGGTCATGATCCAATGGTCTGTGAGTTCGAGCCCCGCATCCGGGTCTGTGCTGACAGCTCGGAGCCTGGAGCCTGCTTCAGATTCTGTGTCTCCCTCTCTCTCTGACCTCCCCCATTCATGCTCTGTCTCTCTCTGTCTCAAAAACAAACATTAAAAAAATTTTTTTAAAGAAGTCTATGCCTGCATATCGTCTGCAGAGAAGGAAGAGAAAAAGGTGGAGGAATCTCTCACTTCAAATGAGATTAGGGAGATGTGTAAAATGTGGGAAACAGTGCAAAGTTTTGTAGAAAAGCACCACTCGAATAAGGCTGTAGCAGTGCGAGTGATGAATCTGTTTAATGACAATTCAATGTCACATTTCTGTGAAATGCTCAAAAGGAAGCAAAAGCAAGTGTCACTGGATAGGTTTTTTGTTAAAGTTGCACAAAAAGAAAATGATTCCATTGAGCCAATAGATAGCAGTGATTTCATTAGTGATAATGGAAGTTGTTCTACACAATAACCTTCCTCTCTCTTGTCTCCCTCACACAAGTCACAAAGGTTTTCAAAGGCAAGTGCAGGTTAATTTGTTTATTTTTCTTTATATTTTATATTTTCTTTATTATTTTTTATTATATGACAGTATTGTAATAATTTTTATATGAATATTTTTGGGTTGTGGAACAAATCATCTGAGTTTCCATTATTTCTTCTGGGGAAATTCACTTTGATATACAAGTGCTTTAGATTACGAGCATGTTTCTGGAACAAATTATGCTCGCAAACCAAAGTTTTACTGTATTACCAAAAACAAAAAACAAAATAAAACAAAAAGGATGGAAATGACTGAAATGTAATAGTGGTTCTTTTTGATTTGTAGTTAATGGGAAATTAATAATTTTCTTCTTTTCTGTTTTCTCAAATTGTATTTAATGAGTATGCATTAATTTATAATTGTAACTACATGTAATTTTTGTAATTAAAAGGTTTGACCGTTGATTTCTAAGTAATTTTTTAATTTTTTTAATGTTTATTTATTTTTGAGAGAGAGAGAGCATGTGAGTGTGAGAGACAGAAAAAGGGAGACAGAGGATCAGAAGCAAGCTCCACACAGTGAGCACAGAGTCCAACAGAGGACTTGATACCACGATCCATGAGACCATGACCTGAGCTGAAAACAAGAGTCAGCCACTCAGCTGACTGAATCACCCAGGCATCCCTCTAAAGCCAATATTTTAGAAAATACTAATCTAATCTATACAGACTTATGCACTATCCTTATCTGTTTCATTTAATCCAGGCTCTTAAACCTCTACCTTTCCTCTATTTCATTTAGTTTAGACCTACATTCCTCATTTAATGCTTTAATGGTGGGCATTTATGTATCAGGAAGGACATTGGGTTTGAGGTTGGTGTTGAGCTTTGATGAAACCTCAGAGGCGAAGCTTCTTGCCAAGCATCTGCGATTTCATATTGTTGGAACTTTCTCTATATAGCTGAAGGTTGCATCTTTCTATGTTTGCTATGACCAAACAAAGCAAGAAAGAATATGCAGTTTTCTACAGAAATTATGATTCCACGAAAGATTTTGAGGAGATGAAGGAGGCTGGTATCTTTGAGAGTGCAAAGTGATGTTGGAATGTAAAGAATTTCTTTGGGTTGAGTTCCATGCAAGTTTGTCACTAACCTATGTTCCTGAACTATGACACATGAATATTGGGTTATGGAATAGTTTCTCGTGATAAATAAACAACCAACAATAACAACAAATTAACAATAGAATGAGTGACTGGGACCTAAGCCTTGTGGTATTGACTTGCAACTTTCAGAAAATGCTGTCAAATGTGTCAATTTATTGGGAGTAATCTAAAAGGGGATAGGCCAAATAGTGCACCTCAAGAAGTCTCAAGAAATAACTCAAAGTTTGCTTCAGTACCCAAGAGAATGAGTCAATTAATTCTCCAAACTCTATGCTGGGACATAGCCAAAAGCTATTTTTTCAGGACACAGCCTGGAAGATTTATTTAAAAAAAAATAAAGTACTAGTTTTCTTTCCCTATTTAAAAAAGTAATACACAATGTAGAAAAATTAGAAAACAAAGCTATAAAGCAAAATAATTTTTTAAAAAATCACCCCAGAGAAGCTTTTTTTTCTTTTTGGGAATATCTTTTAAAATACAGATTTAAGGGGCACCTCAGTGGCTCAGTCTGTTAAGCGTCTGACGTCAGCTCAGGTTGTGATCTAGCAGTTCATGAGTTCGAGCCCTGAGTCGGGCTCTGTGCTCACAGCTCAGAGCCTGGAGTCTGTTTCAGATTCTGTGTCTTCCTCTCTCTCTGCCCCTCCCCTGCTTGTGCTCTGTCTCTCTCTCTCTCTCTCTCTCTCTCTCTCTCAAAAATAAATAAACATTAAAAAAAATTTTAAATGCAGATTCAAAAAAATATGTACACAGATTTCAGGGTTTTATCCTCAACTACTTGAATCAGAATATCTGGGGTGGAACCTAGAAAGCTGCATTTTTAGCCAGGATGCCAGGGGAACCACTGTTCTGGTGAAGACTAGTTAACATGTAGCCCAACTTGGACAAAGCAGCTATGGGGTGTTGGACTCAAATTACTCACAAAACATACGCTCAGCTTTCTGATGAATTCTCTTGCTATATAAGGTAATTTAACTTTACCTCCCTTTGTTATGTGTGTCGTTTGGATTTATTAGCTTTTTCTTTTTTTAGATATTCTGGCTCAATATAACTATGGAAGCCATCTGAATAAAAATTTGAGACATCTGATACAGGATTCTATCATCATCGTCGTCATCATCAGCATCATTATTACTAGTACTATTATTTTGATTGGAAGCATCTTATAGTAGTAGGAAAATAGTAAAGTTACGTTTATTGAAAAGAATGAAATTGAAGCAATCCTGACAAATGTTGAACAAATGGCTTTAACACTGTAATAAATTGAAGTATCCTTAGAGTAAGTCATAGGATGAAGTTAATTGCAAAGATAAAGTAAGTATACAAAAATAAAATGTAAAACACTATAAATGTCAAAAGAGAAACACAAAGCATATGGAAAGATGCTCCACATCATAAGTCCTCAGGAAAATTCAAGTTAAAGCAACTAGTTTCCAATTCACACCTATGAGAGTGCCAAAATCCCGAACACTGACCACTCTAAATGCTGATGAGAATGTGGAGCAAGAGGGGACACCTGGGTGGCTCATTTGGTTAAGCATCCGACTTTGACTCAGGTCATGATGTCACAGTTCGTGGGTTCAAGCCCGACATAGGGCTCTACGCTGACAGTGCGGAGCCTGCTCAGGATTCTCTCTCCCTTTCTCTCTCTCTGTCCCTCCCCCACTTTCACTCTCCCTCCCTCTCACTCTCCCTCACTCTCACTCTCTCTCACTCTCCCTCTCCCTCTCTCTCTCTCTCTCTCTCTCAAAATAAATAAACGTAAAAAAAGGGGGGGGCACCTGAGTGGCTCAGTCAGTTAAGTGTGGGACTTCAGTTCCAGTTATGATCTTGTGGTTCGAGTCTCTCTTTGGGCTCTACAGTGACAGTGCAGAGCCTGCTTGGGATTCTCTCCCTCCCTCTCTGTTCCTCTCTCATTTGTGCTCTCTCTCTTTCAAAATAAATAAATAAACTTAAAAAAAAGATATATATATATATATATATACACATATGTGTATATATATATATATATACACATAAATACACCTACTTACCTATGTATGATTGCTGGATTGTAAGGTAAGAGTATGTTTAGTTTCTAAGAAACTGCCAAACTATCTTCCAAAGTAGTGGCACCATTTTGCAAGAACAAGAGGGAATCCATTCTTTGCTGGTGGGAATGCAAAATGGTACCACTACTTGGAAGATAGTTTGGCAGTTTCTTATAAACTAAACATACTCTTACCTTACAATCCAGCAATCATACTTCTTGGTATTTACTCAAAGGAGTTGAAAATTTATGTCCTCACAAAAACCTACACATATAGCAGCTCTATTCATAATTGCCAAGCCTTGGAAGAGACCAAAATGTCCTTCAGTAGGTGAATGAATAAATAATGTGTGGTATATCCAGACAAGTGGAATGTTACTCAGTGCTAAAAAGAAATGAACGATCAAGCCATGAGAAGACATGGAAGAAACTTAAATGTGTATTACTAACTGAAAGAAGCCCATCTGAATCCTGTATGACTCCAGCTATGATTCTGGGAAAGGCAAAACTAAAAAGATGGATTATTGCCAGGGGTTAAGGGGGAAGCAGGGATGGGTAAGCAGAGCACAGAAGATTTTTAGGCATGAAATTACTTTGTATGATACTGTAAGGTAGATACATGTTATCATAAATTCAAACCCACAGTATGTACCACACCAAGAGTGAACCTTAATGTTTACTTTGGATGGATGGACTTTGGGCTTTGGATGACAATGATGTATCAATGTAGTTCACCAACCATAACAAATGTACTGCTCTGGTGGAGGATGTTGATAATGGGGAAGGCTATCAGTACGTGGGGCCAGGAGGTATATAGGAAATCTCTGTACCTTCTCAGTTTTGCTGTGAACCTAAAACTTCTCTAAAACATAAGGTATATTTTTCGGGTGCCTGGGTGGCTCAGTCGGTTAAGAATCTGACTTTGGCTCAGGTCATGATCTTGAGTTTGAGTCCCACATCAAGTTCTGTGCTGACAACTTAGAACCTGGAGCCTGCTTCGGATTCTTTGTCTCCCCCTCTCTCTCTCCTCCTCCCCTGCTCATGCTCTCTCTCCCTCTCTCTCTGAAAACTAAATAAAACATTACAAAATTTTAAATAAAGTCTATTTTTAAAGATGAGAGAGAAACACAAACAGCATGATACAGGACTTCAAAGAAGAAAGAATTCTGTTATGTATTCATTCATTCAGTAGACATTTATTGAATACCTATTATCTGCCGGGTATTGTGTTAGTAAAGAGAAGGAATGTCTGGAAGAATTTTTTTTACTTGGGGTATAATTGACATATAACAGTGGAAATTTTAAACTTAGTATTGTTTGCTAATAAGTTCTTCCAGAATTCAAAGACTATCTGCCCAGACCTGGTAGGAAGTAGATGTGTTGTAATTACAGAATTTTTTATCAAATGATAGTGTCATGAATGATGGAGGAAAAAGAGCTCAGACGTTTGTTAAATGCCTACTAAATGTTAAGCATTATGATGCCAGCTTTACAAACTTTGTCTCACCTAATCCTTATAACCTCCAGGGAGGTAGATGTTTTTATCCTAACTTACAGATAAGGAAACTGAGACTTAGGAACTGAAGTAACTTGCCTGGAGTCACACATGAAGTGGTTGGCACTTTATTGAAACTAATTATACTAATTCTGTTTTGAGTACATTACTACTGAAGTTTTAATGGGGGTTTCTCTATAGAAACAGGATAATTACGATCTAAGGATTTGTTTAAACTTTTTAAAAATAGACTTCTCACAAAAATCAAGCACAAAAGAGGAGACTCCTGGAAATGCTTGATCTTTACTTAACATCCAAGGTTTTTCTCCAGGATTTACAGTTACTTCATATGCCTTGATGCTCTTCTCATAATCAGATATTGTGTCTGGGTTGACTGTCCTGTTTCAGGGTTTAGTTATTAAATTGGTCATCAGTATCTTCATCATAGAACATTATAACAGTTACTGTGAAGCATGAGGAACTATTCTTTATTTCTATGATTAGCAAACACCTAGATTTAAACTAGCTCAAGCACAGAGACCAGCAGAATAGCCCAGTTAATAGCAGATTAGGAAGAAGATAACTAAAATTCGGAAATCACCATGTTTGAATTTGCATCATTATTCATGAACTGTCTAGGTTTCAGACTTTGTGTCCTACTCTCAGAACAGAAATAGATTGAAGTGGGAGCATGCCCTATGAGAGTAGTTTCTTAGTAAGAGAGTGTTTAGTGCCATGTGGAGAGGTAATCTAATAAAATGTGGTCTGTTGGAAAGGTAGAACCTTCATCAGGAAGAGTTCAAATAGCATGATTAGAAAAAGGCAGGGAGAAGGCCTAGGGGTCACCAGAGAAAAGAATAAAGAGGAAGAAGACCTGTGTGAGAGAAATAGGACTGAATGTAAAACTCATGGTGGAAAGGGAAGTCTGGTGTTTCCAGACTTGCCTCTGTGGCTGGAACTGCCACTGTCTCTTGTGCTTAATGTTTCCTGTTTGTCCCTAGATCTGCTCTTCACTTTCCTTCCCCATTGGCATAAGGAAGCCCTAGGACAAAAATGTAGGAAGGGCAGCAGGGGAGGGCAGGGCATTTATGCTCTTGGCTTCCTCCCAGCGGAGCCACCTCTATCTGGCTGAGTCCCTCAACCGAGGCCACAGTTCCTCTCTAGGCCATCAAATGTATCCATCCTTATCTCCTTCTGGGTTCTGAAATCCTTCACTTTGTCTCTTTGGACTTTGGGTTGATACCAACACAGATGCTATTAGCCCCCAAGTTACTGCATTGTACCTTGTGCAGTAGACCTTGATCTTCACATCAAGAGTCTCTCTCTCTCTCTTTTTAAAGTTGTTTATTTTATTTTTGAGAGAGAGAGAGAGAGCATGAGTGGGGAAGGGGCAGAGAGAGAGGGAGACAGAATCTGAAGCAGGCTCCAGGCTCTGAGCTATCAGCACAGAGCCCTACGTGGGGCTTGAACCCACGAACTGTGAGATCATGACCTGAGCCAAAGTAGGATGCTTAACTGACTGAGCCACCTATAATAGTGCCCCTATAATAGTCTCTTTTAGGTGAAAGACTCGTACTCTGAAAACTATAAAACACTGATGAAAAAAATTAAAGATGACACAAACAAATGGAAAAATATTCCATGCTCATGGATTGGGAGAACAGATATTGTTAACATGTCTATACCACCCAAAGCAATCTACAGATTTAATGCAATCCCTACCAAAATACCAACAGCATATTTTACAGCACTAGCACAAATAACCCTAAAATTCGTATGGAACCACAAAAAACCCTGAATAGTCAAAGCAATCTTGAAAAAGAATAACAAAACTGGAGGTATCACTCTCTCAGATTTCATGATATACTACAAAGCTGTAGTAATCAAAACAGTATGGTACTGGCACAAAAACAGACACATAGATAAATCAATAGAACAGAACAGAGAGGCCAGAAATAAACCCATGATTATATGTCCAACTAATCTTCAACAAAGGAGGCAAGAATATGCAATGGGAAAAAGACAATCTCTTCAACAAATGGCATTGGGAAAACTGGACAGCCACATGCAAAAGAATGAAACCGGACCACTTTCTTATACCATACACAAAATAAACTCAAAATGGATTAAAGGACCTAAATGTGAGAACTGAAACCATAAAAATCCTACAATAGAGCACAGGCAGTAATTTCTCTGACGTTGGCCTTAGCAACATTTTTCTAGATATGTCTCCTCAGGCAAGGGAAACAAAAGCAAAAATAAACTGTTGGGACTATATCAAAATTAAAAGTTTCTGCACAGCAAAGGAAACAATCAACAAAACAAAGACAATGGGAGAAGATATTTGCAAATGATGTAGCTGATAATGGCTTAGTATCCAAAATATAGAAAGAACTTATGCAACTAAATGCCACAAAAATAAATAATACAATTAAAAACTGGGAAGAAGACATGAACAGACATTTCTCTAAAGAAGACATCCAGATGGCCAAGAGACACATGAAAAGATGCTCAATATCACTCATCATCAGGAAAATGCAAATCAAAACCACAAAGAGATACCACCTCACACCTGTCAGAATGGTTAACCTCAAAAACACAGGAAACAAGTGTTGGTGAGGATGTGGAGAAAAGGGAACCCTTGTGCCCTGTTGGTAGGAATGCAAACTGGTCCAGCCACTGTGAAAAACAATATGTAGATACCTCAAAAAGTTTAAAAATAGAAATGCCATATGCTCCAGTAATTCCACTACTGGGTTATTTACCCAAAGAAAATGAAAACACTAATTTGAAAAGATATATGCACCCCTATGTTTATTGCAGCCTAATTACAATAGCCAAGATATGGAAGCAACCCAAGTATCCATGGATAGGTGAATGGTTAAAGAGATATGATACACACACACGTACAGGAATATTACTTGGCTATAAAAAAGAATGAGATCTTGCTATTTTGTACAACATAGATGGATCTAGAGGGTATAATGGTAAGCGAAATAAGTCAGGCAGAAAAAGACAAATACCATGGTTTTTTTTTTTTTAATGTTTATTTAGTTTTGAGAGACAGACAGAGTGTGAACAGGGGAGGGGCAGAGAGGGAGGGAGACACAGAATCTGAAGCAGGCTCCAAGCTCTGAGCTGTCAGCACAGAGCCTGACGTGGGGCTTGAACCCACAAACCATGAGATCATGACCTGAGCCAAACTCAGATGCTTAACCGACTGAGCCATCTAGGCTCCCCTCATATAATTCCACTCATGTGTGGAATTTAAGAAACAAATGAACAAAGTAAAAGGAGAAAAACATTAAATTATAAAGGAGAAAAATCTTAAATTATGTATTCCTGAAACTGAGAATCTATGCTGTGGTGGCTACCTGTTTACATAACCTTTATTACTCCCCAATATATTTTTTTTTAATTTCCTTTTCCCTCCACTAAAATGTAGGCTCCCTAAGGGCAGATATTTTGCTTGTTTTGTTATATCTCCAGCCCCTAAAACAGAGTCCACCATACAGCAGGGGCTCGTTAAATATTTGCCAAATGAATGAAAAAATGAATGAATGTTACCTGGTGCAAAATGCAGAGATGGGCGCTGCTGATTGAAGGAGTTACACCAGAAAGTATAACTCTTATACTGAATAGCCTGGTATGATTACACTGAAGCAATATGGCTTCGCACCTCCACGCTTTGGCATGAGCTGTTCATTCTGCCAGGAATGCCTTTTTTCCCTTGTCCACAAGGCACACTCCCACTTATATCTTAATTTTAGCTTAATCATTACTTTCTTTGGGACACTGTCTTCCATTTGGAGGCCTCTGATTTTGAATGCATCCTTTCCGCTGATGTAGCCAGTCTTAGAGATGTACCCATTTCATTTAGGATTAATATTTAAGACAAGACCTTTTCTTGCCCCTATAAAATCCAGCCATAAATAGCAGCCAAAATCTGAGTCCTCCTTGTGCTTGAAACCTGGGCTACCTGGCTTCAGCCTGCCTCAGCCTCTAAAACTTGGGCCTCTTGTTAATACAGCGAGAAAGAGTGTAACTCTCATTTTATTTCTCTCTTGTCCTTTGAGTCTCACCTTGATTTGCTCCAGCAGGCTAAGGAATTTAACAACTCAGCCAATAAGAGGGAGTCATTATGAGTTAGTGGGGAGGGCGGAAGAAGGGCAGGGATGTTTTCGTGGGCCTCACCTAGAGCTGTACTTAAGGATCAAATGGAAAGATGGGATCACTAACTCAGCCCTGGAATGCAGTCTAGCAGCACTGATGAGGTGATAGCTACAGTCTGTTTCCTCTGGGCTGGCCGCATGCAGTGAGTCCGGGTTGTTGTTGGGAGATCACGAGCATTTTGCACGTTTCTCCAGTGCTCCTACTGCTTCTGTTTTCGTGATAGTTGTGACCACCTTTTCCCATTTTCCCTTAAGGTGCCTATAATCTCAGATTAGTTGTTTGGATCGAAAAACTCTTCCTTTCCAGGTCACAGATGCCCTCATGAACACTGGAACAACTATGGAATTTAGTTTCTCAGACTTCTCTCTCTGTTTCATTCAGACGACTTCTATCACTCTCGCCATATTCAATTCTACTTCCTCACCCTTGCCCCAATATCACCCCCACTTAGAGTGCTCTTCCCTTGTTACTCTTTAAAACAATTTTTTTTAATGTTTATTTATTTTGGGGGCTCCTGGGTGGCTCAGTCAGTTAAGTGTCCAACTTCGGCTCAGGTCATGATCTCATGGATTGTGGGTTCAAACCCCACGTCAGGCTCTGTGCTGACAGCACAGAGCCTGAACCCTGCTTCAGATTCTGTGTCTCCCTTTCTGCCCCTCCCCCATTCATTCTCTGTGTGTGTGTCTCTCTCTCTCTCAAGAATAAATAAATTTAATTTTTTAATGTTTATTTTTGAGAGAGACAGAGTCAGAGCATGAGCATGAGCATGTTATTTTTGTGTCACAACAAGATTCAAGCCCTTGGAATTTAAGAACTAAATTCTTTTATATCTCACTCATGGCACATAACATTAATAGTTATTTGGCTTAATAAATTGGTTTCTTGATTTGGGGTAGAATGGGGCTGGAGAAAGAGCTTAGGTCGGAGAATCAGACCATGCTTTGGTCTAATTTTAGCAAAGGCATTTGTTAGTGATAGACTTTGGCAAGACATTTAGCCTCTCTGAGTCTCAGTTCTTCTTCTTAAAATGGAGATGAGAACATCTTCCTCTCAAGTTGTTATGATTTAATTAGATAGCTTAAGTGAAGTGCCTGGTTTTAAAATAAAATTCTCTTCCTTCTCTTTCTGAGAGGACTATTGGGAAAGTTTATATGATCCTTTGCACCTCTTCATAGCTAAAGTGACCATGTATTTTTTTAAAATTTTTTAAAACATTTATTCATTTTTGAGAGTGAAAGAGACAGAGCATGAGTCGGGGAAGGGCAGAGAGAGGGAGACACAGAACCTGAAGTCGGCTCCAGGCTCTGAGCTGTCAGCACAGAGCCCCATGCAGGGCTCAAACTCACAGACCGCAAGATCATGACCTGTGCTGAAGTCAGACACTTAACTGACTGAGCCACCCAGGCACCCCTAAAGTGACCATATTTTTTTAAATGAAAAATGTAGACACAAGCCTTAAAATTTGTTTTTCACTGGTTTGTGAACTTACTCATAGAAAAACTTGTATAAAAGCATAAAAATTATACCCTATCTAGTGGTTTGTGTAATTACAAGGTTCTAAGCTCCACGAAGGCAAGGATCCTATCTGTCTTGTTCAATATTGTAACTTGCTTATCTCATAATAGGTATTCAATAAAAATCTAATGAAGGAAGTAATAAATTGATAATAAATTTATATGAAAAAATATAACAAGTCACAAAATCTTTGGATATTTAAAATTTGGAGTGTCTCAAAAATTCTGGATCAAATATCTATACTTTTTGTTTTGTTTTGTTTTGAAATCTCTGTACTTCTGACCCCAATCTGACTGCGTGTGGCACAAACAATTGGCCTGGTGGAGTCTGATTCAGGATAACTGGCAGTAGGAGTCCACACTGAAGCAGTTGCTCCCGACAGATTAGTGAGGCAACTGGAAGTAGGAGAGGGGAGGAAATGGCAGTTGCACACAGAGTGAGGTCTAAAAATGCCTCTAACTATTGATTTTAAGAATATCAGGAAAAGTGACACCCACTTAGCCAACTATTCTCTGAAAATAAAAAGTGAGGCTTGTGACCAGTCAAGGGTTAGGTAGGCGACAGGTAGCATCACATTTCTACAGTATTTTCTAGTTTTCAAAACACTTTTATACACATCCTGGCACTTTGTCTCTACAACAGCTGTGTAGATTAGGTAATTCAATTCAATAAGCATTTGAGCATTTTCTAGGTCCCATGTACTGTGCTTGGTACTATAAGACATAAGTATGATTAGGTCATTATCCTTTCTTTCCAGTAATAGTAATAATTACTCTTTATTGGACTCTCACTACTCACCAGCAATGTCCTAAATTGTTTTTTTAAATGATATCATCTCATTTAATTCAGTCAAATTGGCATTATTTTTTTTTTTTGAAATTTTTGGCTTGCTTTATGTTTTTAAGTTTATTTATGTATTTTGAGAGAGAGAGAGAGAGGTAGAGAGAGAGAGAGAGAATGAGTAGGGGAGGGGCAGAGAGAGAGAAGCCTAAGCAGGCTCCACACTGTCAGCACAGAGCCTGATGTGGGGCTTGAACTCACAAACTGTGAGCTCATGACCCAAGACGAAATCAAGAGTCAGATGCTTAACCAACTGAGTCACCTGGGCGCCCCTACTTTAGACATAAAGAAAATGATGCTTAGAGATGTGAATAACTTGTCAAGGTCACATAGTTAACAAGTGAGATTAACAAGTAAGCTAATAAGTAGATCTGGGACTCCAACCTGGGCTTTCTTGACTCCAAAGCCCTTGTTCTCTTAATAAGCTAGCAAAAGATCCTAGTAAATAATTCAGCAAACAGTTGCTCCCTGCTAGAAATGTGTCTCAAATTCTATATGAAATAAAATAGGATATATGTTTTAAAAAATTAAAATTTTAAATGGTCCTTGTTACATAGGAATTCCTTATACCAACTTTTTTGGAGAGCCATTGAGCATTATACATCAAAATTTAAAATGCTCACCCCTTGAGCCAGGAGCCTACCCCTTAAGCCAATTAGTTTAGTAGTTATCAAGTGAATATAAGCAAGCAAATATATGACAATATTTTGGGTTGGGTTCTTCCTGAAATAGTCCCTGAAACAAAGATTTCAGTGTAATGGCTTCTCTGGACAGTGAACCCAGAATCACTGGTGTGGGCATAGGGAAGTGAGAGGAAAGGGATGGTCACCACACAGGGTGCAAGATTAATTAACAGATGACTACTGCAGCCAACTGGGGCTCAATTGTACTCAGGAGGACTATACAGAATTTGCCTCAGAAGTGTCTTACCCAAGAAGTTGAGGTCATTTTCCACAAATACTCATCACTGGATGGTGGCCTGCTGGGTTGTTAATGCCCTGCCCATGCATGGACCAAACTCTCTCCTCCCACTGAGAAAGCCTAAGGTGGAGGACTCACAGGCACTTGAAATAGAAAGAGAACCCCAAGAGGGTAGCCTGGGTGGCTCAGTCGGTTAAGTGGCCGACTTCGGCTCAGGTCATGATCTCGCGGTCTGTGAGTTCGAGCCCCGCATCGGGCTCTGTGCTGACAGCTCAGAGCCTGGAGCCTGTTTCAGATTCTGTGTCTCCCTCTCTCTGACCCTCCCCCGTTCATGCTCTGTCTCTCTCTGTCTCAAAAATAAATAAAGGTTAAAAAAAAAAATTAAAAAAAAAAAAAAGAAAGAGAACCCCAAGTATAAGGAAACAGGGAGGGCCAAGGGAACATCTTCAGGGCACTTGATAGCATCTGTTGGAGTATACTAATAATACACAAAGGTGTTAATTGAGTCATTGCATATAATAGTTAAACACAATAAACGACCTGAATGTACTTTAGAGGGGATTGGCTAAGTTTCCCTGAACAACCTTATGACAAAGAGGTGGTTTCTACTGAGCTTTTTCAAAGGCTTACACCCAGGAGTGCTTAACCTAGTCTGGAGGTCAGAGAAGGCCTCTTTGGGAAAGTCACAGTAGCCAGGCACATCCTCAGGCTAGGGAACACTGAGGGGAGTTATCCAAGATGATGGCATTGTTAAAGCCCTGAGAAAAGAAGAGGCTTGGAGACTTGTTTTAGTGGCTGGAATACAGAGAACCAGGACAGACTGGCTTCCAGTAAACAAGGGCCAGGAGATTAGGGACTTGAACCTGAGGCCAATGGGAAGCTTGGAAGGGTGTAAGTTTTTGCAGCAGATGTTTAGAATGATGGCTCTGGCTGCAGAATAGAGAAAATAGGAACCTACACCATACTGCTTGGCCTCTAAATTCTTTGGCAAAGTGAAGAAGGTCAGGCTGTCAAGAATGTACTGCAAGATTTCTAACAGGCTTATTGTGCTATTTAAACAAAAAAATGATATATTCATTTCAAATAATCAGAGATAGTTTTAATTTTTATTACCTAACCTAGTTCAACACAGGGCTTTATTAAAGAGAATTTTTAACTGTCCAAGAGTCGCTCTATATATAGAAGAGAATTTTCATCAGTATTGAAGTTTTTAAAAATTAATATTCAATATATTAAGATGGCAGTTAAAGAAACGTAGTATTCTTTATGTCTTTAGGTTAAAATAATAAATTTAATTATTTTATTTATACACCTAGAAAATGTTACAAATTGCCTGATTAATGTTCAATCAACTCCACTTGAGTAAATACATTTTCATCAGACAACTAAATCTATTTCCAACATGGTTGGTTGCATTTATTTAAACTTTTAAACTGCATTTGTAAACTCAATACATTCTATTTTCTTTCAAGCACTTTAAATGCTTGATTTCATAGGTAACCTTTCCAAGTTCTTGAGTTCTTTTAAATATTGGAGTAATTTATGAATAGTAAAATTGTTTCATAAGTCTAAAATCACTGAGTTACATATTTTGTTTGAAAATTATATGTCTGATTCTTTAAAATACTAAATTCTGTAAAATTATAAATAGTATTTTTTAAAAGTGACTTACTGAATTGATATAATATTCAATTTATTTGGGGTGCCTGGGTGGCTCAGTTGGTTAAACGTCCCACTTCAGCTCAGGTCATGATCTCATGGTTCATGGTTTCAAGCCCTGCGTAGGGCTCTGTGATGACAGCTCAGAGCCTGGAGCCTGCTACGGATTCTGTGTCTCCCATCTCTCTTCCCCTCCCCTGCTTGTGCTTGCTCTCTCTCTCACACACTCTCTCTCTCAAAGGTAAATAAACATTAAAAAAAATTTTTTTTAATATTCAGTTTATTTAAATAATACTATTCATCTCAAAACAATGAGAGTTCTATTGTCATATAGAGTATATTATCTGAGGCATAGTATTACAATTCTGGTTTAGAAGCAGATGTTCTTTTTTTTTTTTTAAAGATTTTATTTTTGAGTAATCTCTACACTCATGTGGGTGGAACTCAACCCTAAGATCAAGAGTCACACACTCCACTGACTGAGCCAGCCAGATGCCCCTGGATGCAGATGTTCTTAGAAAAGGCTTTGGTTGTTGAGGCCTTTGATTTGTTGCAGGGAGAGTAAAAATATTTTAAGGATGGTAACAATAAAACCATGTAAAATGTCTTACAATCAGAATTTTTCTTTGATTTAAAGTGAATTGAGGGGCACCTGTGTGGCTCAGACAGATGAGCGTCCGATTTCAGCTCAGGTCATGATCTCACTGTTCATGAGTTTGAGCCCATCAGGCTCTCTGCTGTCAGCCTGTCAGCGCAGGGCCAGCATCAGATCCTCTGTCCCCTTCTCTCTGCCTCTCCCCTCCTGGTGCTCTCTCTCTCAAAAATGAAATAAAACATTAAAAAGAAATGAATTGAGTAAACAGACGCATGTGAAAATCCTGGCTCCTCTGAGATCGTAGGGCAGCTGAGTTTTCTGGATTAATCTATAAACCTAAAAATAATTTTAAAAATAAATACATGTTATTTGTTTGTTTGTAATAGAACTCTCTCTGAAACGTTCTTGGCAGTAAATGTGTGTACGAGGTCATGAGTCCAAAATAGGGTGCATTCACAGAGTTCAGCAAAAAGTAAAATATTCATTAACATAAAGAGAATGAAACAAATCCTCTGAAGAAATGATTTACTTTAGAGCTGACATGTTGCTATTGAGATCAAGGTGTTTCTCAAGGCTAGATCAGCTGTCCCAAACTATTTCACAGATTGAATCATGGTGACTAGGAAACAATGGCCAGAAATTTACTGAGTAGCATTTGTAACTTCATTTTTTTTTCTTTTTTGCTGTAATTTCCTTTTCTTAGAGATTCATTTCTCTGTTAAGACCTTTTATCTTTTATTTCATTCTGTTCATTTCTTACCTCTAAATTTTTTTTTACATATTTATAATAGCTATACAGGCATACCTCGGAGATATTGTGGGGTCGGGTCCAGACCACTATAATAAAGTGAATATTGCAATAAAGCCAGTAAAATGAATTTTTTGGTTTCCCAGAGTGTATAAAAGTTATGTTTACATCATACTGTAGTCCAGTAAGTGTGTGATAGCATGATGTGTAAAAAGAAGTACATACCTTAATTAAAAAAATAATTATATTGCTAAAAAATGCTAACCATCATCTGACCTTCCAGTGAGTCATAATTACTGGACACAGATCACCATAACAAGTATAATAATAATGGAAAAGTTTGAAATACTGTAGGAATTACCAAAATGTAACAGAGACACAAAGTGAGCAAATGCTGTTAGAAAAACAAAGTTGCTCAACACAGCATTGCCACAAACTTTCAATTTGCGCAAAAGATATCTGTTAAGCACAATAAAGTGCAATAAAACAAGGTATACCTGTATTAAAATCCTTTTATTGGGGCACCTGGGTGGCTCAGTTGGTTAAGCATCCAACTTGGGCTTAGGTCATGATCTCGTGGTTCATGAGTTCAAGCCCAGGGTCGGGCTGGGCACTGACAGCTCAGAGCCTGGAGCCTGCTTCAGATTCTATGTTTCCCTCTCTCTCTGCCCCTCTCCTGCTCATGCTCTGTCTCTGTCTCTCTCTCAAAATTAAGTATACATTTTAAAAAATGAAGTGTGAACATAACTTTGGGATACAATAAAAATTACAAAAAAATCCTTTTATTTTAATTCGATGTCTGGGTCATCTGTTTCCATTGGCTTTTTTTTCCCTCTTGATTTTGGGTCACATATTTCTGCTTCTTTTCAAGTCTTTTAGCTTTTAATTGATGCCAGGTAGGCATTGTTTAAAAAAAAAAAACAAAACATAGAGATTGGAGTACAAATAACCTCCCCACCCTTTCTTTTGTTAGGCCTTTAGGATGAGTTGCTGATCACTTTGGTCCAGTCAATGGTTGAGGTGGTCAGGAATGGGTTACATCTTTAATTAGTTTTGTCTTGAGGGAAAAATAGATTCTGTGTATATTAGAGGACTCTCTTCTAGTAGCATGTTGAGAACTTAGTACCACAACACCCTGTCTTTGCCATTTAGCCCAGCCTTCAATTTCATGCTCTGCCACACACACAGCAAATATCCTGCTGCTGGACCTTCTTGTCTTTCATGACAACCCAGGTTGTGATGGCAGAGGCACCTTGAGCTGCTGTACTCAGCAAGGTTGAAAGCTGAGGAACCAGCCTGGGGCCAGAGCAAGGTGGCAGCTCATACTGGCCACAAACTCCTACTACTGTCACTATCTTGGTTCCTTCTTCCCTAAATAAATACCAAACAGGTATAGATTATTCCAAAAGCGTTTGATTTACTTCATTGTCTCTATGTTTACCACCCCAAGGAAACCTAGGTTACCAGTTCAGCAGGGTAAGACTGTTTATGGACCAGAGATGTTGTACCTTGGGCTGCATATACCTAGTCATTATTCTTGAACCATTAAGGAACATATGGAACTCTTTTAAAATGATATGATAGATTGAATCATTATTCCAAATACTTCATGACCTTCCTCTATTGGAACTCTACATTCATGTTTTTATCACATGACTTTTCAGTGTCTCCCACTTGAGATTGCAGAAGACATCTCCCCTCACCCCAACGGATGACATGTTTGGCCTTATAACTTGCTTTGGTCAGTGAGATGTGGACCAAAGAGACAAGCGTGCCAGTTCCAGGCCCAAAACCTCAAGAGGCATCTTATGTTTCTGCCTACTCTCTTGGACTCCAGTAATCCCCCCTGAGAAGAACACGTCCCAGGTAGCCACTGGTCCAAGGAGAATGAGGAAATATGTGGAGTGGGCTTGTACCCAACCAGCAGCCTGGAGTCAAGCCTAACTGATTCCAGTCAAGCCTAGCAAAGCTGCATCCAGCCTACAGACCTGTGAGAGAGGAAATCAACATGTGTTGCTAAAAGCCGCTGAGAGTTTATTTTTAATTTTTTAAAATGTTTTTTTATTTGAAAGAGAGAGAACAAGAGGAGGAAGGGAAGACAGAGAAGGGGACAGAGGATCCAAAGCATGCTCCCTCCTGACAGCAGAGAGCCGGATGTGGGGCTGGAACTCACGAACCCACAAGATCATGACCTGAGCCAAAGTCTAACGCTTAACGGACTGAGCCACCCAGGTGCCCCCAAAATTATTTATTTTTAATTTTTTACTTTTTTAAAGTTTATTTATTTATTTACTTACTTACTTACTTACTTATGCATTAGTAATCTCTGTACCTAATGTGTGGCTCAAACCCATGACTAAAAGCCCCAGAGTGTTTAAAATTGATTGATATTCAGGAAAAACTGTTTCAAACCAATGGTTAGTATTAGACATTTACAAAAATTATTTTTAATGTTTATTTATTTATTTTGAGAGAGAGAGAGAGAGAGAGAGAGAGAATGAGCAGGGGAGGGGCAGAGAAAGAGAGAGACAGAATCCCAAGCAGGCTTTGTGCTATCTATCAGCACAAAACCTGACCAGGAGCTCAAACTCAAGAACCTAAGCTGAAATCAAGAGTCAGGTACTTAATCAATTGAGCCACCCAGGTGCCCCAGATATTTTTAAAAAGTTTAATGCTGATTTGTCTCTATGAAGTTTTCTAATTTGTCTAAGGTTTCTCTCTCGTAGGTCATCTATTTGCTGCATGATTGAATTGGATATTACCTTTACATACTTGTTTGCTTATCTCAATGGTCATTATGATCATTTTATAACAGATTTTAAATAACCACAATTATCAGGCTGTTTAGATTTTGTGTATTTATTTATTTAAATGTTTGTTTTTGAAACAGAGAGAGAGAGAGAGAGAGAGAAAGTGAAAGCGAGCTTAGCAGGGGAGGGGCAGAGAGAGGGGGATAGAATCTGAAGCAGGTTCTAGGCTCTGAGCTGTCAGCACAGGGCCCAACATGGAGTTCAAACTTGTGAACCCTGAGATAATGCCCTGAGCTGAAGTTGGACGCTTAACAGACTGAGCCATCTGGGCGCCCCTAGATTTTGTGTATATAATCTAAGTCAGTTTAATAAGAGTATGTATATTCGGAATAAAATATTTTCAGTTGTTTTATATTTTTCCTATTGTTGAAAAGCTTTTAAAATAATTGTCTTACCTCAGGGGTGCCTGGGTGGCTCAGTTGGTTAAGCGGCCGACCTCGGCTCAGGTCATGATCTCGTGGTTTGTCAGTTCAAGCCCCACGTGCTGACAGCTTGGAGCCTGCTTCGGATTCTGTCTCCCTCTCTCTGTGCCCCTCCCCTGCTCATGCTCTGTCTCTCTCTGTCTCAAAAATAAATAAAATATTAAAAAAAAATAATTATTTTACCTCAGAATAAAAAGGCACTATGTATAATTTATTAAGCATCTGCCAGGCACCGTGGAAAGTATATATATCATACCCGCTTTTAAAAACAAATTTAGGGGCGCCTGGGTGTCTCAGTGGGTTTAGCGTCCGACTTCAGCTCAGGTCATGATCTCACAGTCTGTGAGTGTGAGTTCGAGCCCCGCGTCAGGCTCTGTGCTGACAGCTCAGAGCCTGGAGCCTGTTTCAGATTCTGTGTCTCCCTCTCTCTCTGCCCCTCCCCTGCTCATGCTCTGTCTCTCTGTCAAAGATAAATAAACATTAAAAAAAAAAATTAAAATAAAATAAAATAAAAACAAATTTAATTTTTTGATTAGTTAATACTTTCATAAAGTAGATAGTTCAAAAGACAAATAGGGGAACGAAGTGAAAAGATTCCTTCTCACCCCATTTCCCAGGTTGCAATCTAGAGACAATTAATTTATCAGATTTTTGTATATTCTTTCTGTGATATTACCTGTACATACAAACTTAATACATATTTATATGTATATAGTTTCCCTGACTTTTTAAAATAAATTCACTGTTAATATATGATTACAGGGTTCTGTACCTTTTTTTTTTTTTTTTTTGAGAGAGAGAGTGAGGAAGCACAATTGTGCATGTATGCACACATGAGGTTGGGGAGGGCCAGAGGGAGAGAGAGAGAATGTATTTAAACAAAAAAAATTTTTTTAATGTTTATTCATTCTTCAGAGAGAAAGAGCATGAGCAGGGGAGAGGCAGAGAGAGAGGGAGACACAGAATCTGAAGCAGGTTCAGATTCTGAGCTGTCAACACAGTGCCTGATGTGGGGCTCGAACTCACAAACCGTGAGATCATGACCTGAGCCGTAGTCGATGCTTAACCGACTGAGCCACCCAGGTGTTTTTTTTTTTTTTTTTTAATGTTTATTTATTTTGAGAGAAACAGAGAGAGAGAGAGAGAGAGAGAGAGAGAGAGAGAGGCGGCAAGCAGGGGATGGTCAGAGAGAGAGGGAGAAAGAGAATCCCAAGCAAGCTCCACACTCAGCACTGAGCGGAAATCAAGTCAGATGATTAACCAACTGAGCCACCCAGGTGCCCGAGAGAGAGAGAGAGAGAGAGAGAGAGAGAGAGAGAGAGAGAGAGAGAATCTTAGGCAAACTTCATGCTCAGTGTGGAGCCCGATATGGGATTTGATGCAGGGCTTAATCTTGACTATGAGATCATGACCTGAGCTGAAATCAAGAGTTGGATGCTTAACTGATTGAGCCACCCAGGCACCCCTGTAACTTGCTTTTATTTATGTATATTTTCACTTAACAACATATCTTAGAGCTTGTTCTACAGCAACACATAAAGAGGTTCCTCATTCTTTTAAAAAGCCATGTAATATTCCAGTGCCATGGTTCTCAAAATGATAGGAGTGTGTTGAGGTTGACTTTATTTTTATAAGAACACTAAGATATTATTTTTCGTTTTTATTCTCTTTCACCAGAGTAGTTTTCCAGAGCCTATATGTCCTGTGTCATTGCAACAGAATGAATGCAGAAGCAGACCTAAAAATCCAGCTGTCTTCTATTAACCCAGGCATTAAAGAGATTTGCAAAAATATAAACCATACCAGTTTTTAAATTGATTTTTCTGTATTTTGGAAAATAGTTATATTTTAAAAATATGTTGTTTAAATTCCATGTAAAGGATTTATTATCGTTATTTTTAAATGAATAAATATTTTTATTACTTCTAAGTTCTAATTTCTAAAATGGTAAACAATGATAGATGTAATCCATATTAACTAAAACTATTTGGGGTTCTCAATCATTTTTAAGAGTGTAACACGGTCCTGAGGCTGAAAGTTTTGAGAACTGCTGTTCTGTTGCACAGATGTACCTTAATTTAACCTGTTCCCTCTGAATGGACATTTCATTTATTTTCAATTAATCGCAACTTCAAGCCATGCTGAAATGAATAAACTTTTACACGTTTTATTTTTCACATATGTGACTAAATTTGTCTTGTGTTTTTAAAAGTGGAATTGCTGCATCAAATATACCTTGGTAGACTCTCACAAAAGTGTATATGGTCTCATTTCATCCTTGTAATAACCTTATGAGGTGAGAGTGGTCATTAATTCTTTTTTACATATGAGAAAATGGGGCCTTAAAGAAGTGAGGTAACTGTCTTAGAGTCATCAGGCTAAGAAGCTGTTGCAGAGACAGGAGTGAAACCATTTTAGCAGACTGCACGCTTTGAGCCACTATTCTGAGCTATGGTTTCTCCAAGCAATACATGTACATATTCAGTTATCTGATAACAGGCTCTATTCTCCTTGGCCCAAGTTATTTCCTGGCATAGAACAGTTTTGGAATTAGATGCACTGGGCCTCTCAAAGCGAAAGTCTGTACCAGAAAACTTCTTAAGTGATAAGAAGAATAGAACTTTTTATTTTGACTCACAAGAATTTCAACCACCACACAATCTCAGAAATAAATTTTAGAAGGCAATGCAGTTAATTAAAACTAATTCACATAATTCTGAGTAAACTTTATAAACAAACCTACATGTCAAAACAAAATATTATGATGTATATCCACTTTAACCCCCATGAAACTTACACTGTACTGTTACCTGTAATTAAGCTACATCATCTTCCATTTAAACACACAAAGAAGAGAAACCTAAGTGTTTTTAAAGAAATGTAATTTAATTTTTACCAAATCTAGCACTGCCAGAAATCTTTTTGATACAAAAATCTGGCCACTCCCCATAAAAATCCTTCAGTGGACTCCCATTCCTTGTATTATAAAGCTGATAAGAGGTTACTCATGATTGGTTCTTATCTCATAAACTCTCCTACACACATTTTGATCTCTTTTGAAATACAGATCTCAAAGATCTATTTCTTTTGAACAAGCCTCTTCAAACAGGTGGATATACAATGAAACTTCCCTCACATGAGCCATAAAATTTTATATTTATAATGTTGTATTCTTTTTCCCCAAGAATATCTTCCAAATTGTATATGCTTCGAGCCCCCACAAAACCTAGATCTACTTCTGTTTTTTTTTTTTTTTTTTTGGTCTGGAATACCCTTTTTTCCCTTAATCTAGGTAATCCAATTCATTCCTTTGAAACCTGCCAACTGTCAACAATTCAGGGAAGGTTTAGTTGACCACTCCAGTCTGATTTAGAGGCTTCCTTCATGCTCCCAGTCTATGCTGCTATCTTGTCACATTGTGTGTGGTCTGACTCTTGTCATCCTGTAGGGTAATTGTTGGTTTACTTGTTTATCTCACCCAGCAGACTTGAGCTCCCTGACAGCAGGGGTCATGTTGAATGAACTAATGAAAAAATGAACACTTTTTTTGTGAGAAAATCTATCTGTACTTTGTTATGAAATAATATTTGGGAGGTTTTCTGTTAGTATTAATTCACTGCATGTCTTTCTGCTTTTTCATCCACAACTACAAGGAAATGAAACATGGTTAAGATAAATATATGGGAGCAAAACTTAAATTGAGAAATTATTTTCGCTCAGTCATATTTTTCTGAAAATATGTGAAAAGATTGCTAAGACTAGCACTGCTGGCAAAATAAAAATTTTAAGGCCCCAAACTATGAATTGGTTTTTGGAACATGGTGATTGCATCATTTGAATTGTCAGTCAGCCTCCCTCCCTGATAATCTCTATCTCTAAACTCTGTAATGTCAAGTCCAATCTTTAGTCTAGGTTCTCGGCTAATCCTGTATTTGTCTATTTGAACTAGAGGAATACAACAGGGACAGGCAAGGTGAAATTGAAATCAGAAGGTCTGGATCAGTCAACAAATATTCATTGAATGTCTACTACAGGACAGTTTTAGAGTCTCCTTTTGAGCTAACACCAGAATGGCCCTATTCTTGTGATAGCTATCTTCCTAAGCCACACACTTGAAAAAAAAAAAAGATTGAATTACATAGTTTTAGGACTGTTCATGAAAGAATGTCCATGATACCTTGAATTTAAAAAGCAAGTAATAAACTATTATATAATGATCCTGTTTCAGTAAAGATCAAAAATAAAAAGCTATACACACCCTGTTTGTGTGTGTGTGTTCACTGAAAAAGGAACGGAAGGATGCATATTAGACTATGAACTGTAGATACCCTGTTCCCAAGGGCAGAGAGGGAGAACGTTCATTTTTTACTTATGTGCTTGTACTTGAATTTTTTAGAATAAGCACGAATTATTTTGTAATTATAAAATGTGTAAACAATAAAGAATGTTTAAATAGGTAAAATGCTTGTTCATGTTTTAGTAAAAATATATATTATATATAATGTGTAAATATTTTATACATATATACATATACATACATATATACATATATACAGTTGGCCCTTGAACAACATGGGTTTGAACTGCCTGGGTCCACTTATTGATGGATTTTTTTTATAGTACGATGAATGTATTTTCTCTTATCCATTTCTTAACATTTTTTTCTTCTAGCTTAGTTTATTGTAAGAATACAGTATAGAATACATATAACGTACAAAAGTGTGTGTTGATCTACTTTATGTTTTGGGTAAGGCTTCTAGTCAATGTAGATTATTAAGTATATGGAGAGTTAAAAGTTATATGTAGATTTTCCACCATGCTACTGGTCGGTGCCCCAACCCACCATGTTGTTCATGGGTCAACTGTGTGTGTGTGCTTGTGTGTGTGTGTACACAGTATATATGTGTGTGCATAGTATAAAAATATAGTATAAATATATATCAATACATGTAAATATTATTTTGCATATTATTTACACACATTGGATTCACATATTGAAGGGGAAATACCACCTGCTGGCAGTGCTAATTAATTATTTACATCAGAAGGGTACTTGATTGTCTAGAACAGAGGTTGTTTTGGGAGGAATTAACTCCTCTTGTTAACACTTTGTGAACCAAAGGAGGAGTATAGTTATTTTCCTCAAAAAAATGGAAGACTTCACATTCTGTGGAAACACAAGAATCAGTGGGTTTGATTTTTGAAGACAGCTCTGGAAAACCCACTGTCAGATGCAGTACTTTTTCATACTACTCCATGAGATTACAATTAGACTGTACATTTCATGAAGGTCAGTCCATGGGCCTGCCATGCTCACCACTGCACCTAGCATAGAGAGGGCGTATAACTGGGGCTTAAGGTTGGTACAAAGAGTGCATTAGCTGCATATTCTGATGAAAGAATTGGCGCTGAAAATCATGGGAGAAGTTTCATTCATTTATATATTTAAAAATAGTGATGATCTAATTTGTGGTCGGTCCTAAGGATATAAAAAAAGAAAAATTCTTGGGGTATCTGACTGGTTCAGTTGGTAGAGCATGGACTCTTGGTTGTGTGTTCAAGCCCCAGGTCGGGCACAGAGCTCACTTAAAAATAAAATAAATAAGTAAAAAAAATAATAAAGGTTCTTGTTGTAGTTTAGCACATGATTTGAAAGAGATTGCTACAGCACTTGAGTTTTTCATGTCTTTTGAGGGTACACAGATTTGTTGATTTAAATCCCAAGCATATATTGTTTGCTCTGCAATGTGTTAGGGATACAATAGAAGCAAAATTAGAGCTTTGAAAAACTCTTTTTAAAGTGCACTTGGTTGTTAACAGAATATAAAAAATAACAAAAGGTGGACAGCTTTTATAACTCAAAGTTTAGTAACTGAATTCACTTTTAAAATTACAAGGAAACCTATTGGAGACTGCTTTACCCCGGACATTACCCTTCAGAAAGCAGGAACTTTCAAAGTTCCTTAATTTTAACTGTGTTCACTGTATCTAAATATCACCACTAACAGTGGTGTGAAATTACTGAAATCAATAAAACCTATGCAACAATATTTCCTAGCTTCAAATGAGAAAAGACAGGCTTTACTTTATCCAGACTTTACTTCTCATTCATATGTGGTAGCACGTCAAAATAGTCTCACGTCAAAATAGTCTCACGTCAAAACAATCTTGTACATTTTACGTATGTGCAGTTTACTATATGCCTCAATAAAGCTGCTTTAAAAAACTCAAAAAACCGAACAAAAATAAGACATGAAAATGTTACTTTATGTGGGACAAATAAAGGAATTCACTTAATTCTTAAGAGCGGTTTCCACTGGAGAACAAAGTATTTCTGCAGGCCCTAGTAGCCTGAGGAGGACAATCGTGAATCAAATTTTACGTAATTAATACCTGTTTTTTTGTTTTTTTTTTAACTACATTTAGGTTACCATCTCTTCAATGAAAAAAAAAAAAAACAAAAACAAAACACAGTCAACCCTTTTAGTTTATTGTGTTATGATGCAGCTCCAGGGCAGAACTATTTGAATGCTTTGTGTCTCGAGAGCATCACTTCCAGCCTCCAAATAGGATTTTAGAAGTCTGGGAAAAGACTCTCGCACGAAGAGACTCTCTCCTACGTGCCCCAAATAGCGTATTCTAAGGCTGTTTCGAAGTGAAGATTGAGAGAGAGGAGATATCAGGCTAGAGGCTGGGTGTGGCTTTTGAGAAACCCTTCCTAGAGATCTGAGTTGGCTCCCCAAAGATCTCCAAATCCCTACGGAAAAGCCTTTCGCACACAACTCTAAATAAAAGCCTTTTCCCGGGGATTCGACTCAAGAAAGCTGGCCTAGGTGTTTTTGTTTGTGGATGTGGGAAGCAGCGTGGAGACCACTTCCCTAGGTTCCGGGTAAATTCGGCGTCTCACTCCCTGTGTCAGTTCCAGGAGGGACAATCTGCCCCGCAGCCGGACCCGCCCAGGCTCTCGGGAGCACCTGAGTCGCCAGCGGCGAGGTGGGGTGTGGCGGGCCGAAAGCCTTCGCTCCCCTCAGCCCCCACCCCCTGGCCGCGGCCGCCAGGGCAGGCGGGAGGGAGGATGATTGACGGAACCGCTCAGTGGCTAGGGGATTGCGGAGGGAGGGACGAGGGGAGGGAACGGCTGAGCTTTCTCCTTAAACTGGTTGGGTTGGGCCTCGGGAACAGGCTCCCCCAAGCCTATTGGCCTCCCTGAATGGGTTGTTATGGTAACAAATGACCGAACAGTCCCTTATGAATCAGCCAATGAGAGGGGCCGTCTTTTTCACCGCACCTCTGAACGGTAGGTGTTGCGAAAGCCCGGGTAGGGCCGGGAGAAGAAGGCGGTGCCAGGACGCCCTGCGGAAGGGCCGAAGGCGGGGCTTGTGACGTTACTGGATGAACCAATCACCCCTGGTTTTCTCAACGGCCCCGCCCTTTTACCGCACATTTCCCCTCCCCTTGCTCATTTCGCACGACGCAGCGGTTGGGAACACAGACATTTTCGGAGCTGGAGCCGCCACTGCCGCCGCCATTTTGTGTCTGTGGAGAAAGAAGCTTCTGTGGCGGCTGGAAGTGGACGGAGATCACCCTTGAGACGGTGGCGTTTCATACCCGAGGTTCCCCCTGTGTCGTCCCCTAACCCCCCTCCGCGGTCAGCATGTGGTGAAGCCGGAGCCGCGAGAGACCCGGGGAGAGGAAGAGGAGTCGGAAGGGAGGCGGGGTATCGAGAGCGGCTTCAGCTTCAGCTGCGGCGGACCTCGGAGGGGGGCCGCGGCGCAATGTCAGAGCAGACGCCGGCCGAGGCCGGTACTGCGGGGGCCCGGGAGGACGCCTGTCGGGATTATCAATCATCACTCGAAGACCTGACCTTCAATAGCAAACCGCACATCAATATGCTGACCATTCTAGCCGAGGAGAACCTGCCCTTCGCCAAGGAGATCGTCTCTCTCATCGAGGCCCAAACCGCCAAGGTTTTTATACACCCCGCAGCCTCCTATTCTTCTAATACTCCCTGATTTTAGTGTCAGCCTCATCCCAGGTCTCGCTTCCATCCAAAGGGGGACAGTGTTCCTCCTCTCCAACCCCCCACCTCCAACTCAGGCTCGGTCTCTGGCCCAGGCTTCGAGCGTGGGCCTCTCTCGGGGGGGAGGGAGTGGGGAGGATAAAGGGTGGAGTCCCACTTCCGCTTACCAACTCCCTATTTAGGCCACCGCATTGTATATCCCGACACACACGTTTTGAATAGAGCCCTTTGGGGAGGGGGGTATTTAAAAGGCAGTTTGTGGTGTGGGGAAGTAAGAGTTAAAACCATTTTAACCCCCGGGAAGGTGGGGAGTGGTGGTTCTCCCATTCCCCGCCCCCACCCCCTTACCCTTTTGGGTAATTGTGCTCTGTGGGTTGGAAGGAGGTGAAGGGGGACCTGGGAGCGAGCTGTTGGTGGGTGGGAGTAGGGAATTGGCCCCGAGTGGAGCAGCCGCCTGTTAGGAGCCCAACATGGCGCCTGAAAAGCACATGATGCGAAAGGGAAGAGAGGAGAATCCATTCCCTGCCAGCCAGGCAGCTGCTCACACCCGTCAGCCCCGTTTTGGGGTGGGGGCGGCCAGATCGAACTTTTATTCTCCTATCGGAGGGTCTAATTTGCCCCAAAATACGGGAAATTGGGGGTTCGGGCGGGGTTCGGGTGGGGGGAGGAGATCTTATCCAACCTGTAGGTGGAGAACTGGCCCAGTGGGTAACAAGTACTTGCAGTTTTTTTTTGAAAAGTTCAGTCCCTCCTCCTCTTCCTTTTCTCTTTTTTTCCTCCCTTCCCTGATAGTGAAGACGTGCTTTTCTTCACCCCTTGACAGAAGTGGTCCTCTGCCACCCTATATTTCCCTGTAGTCCTCCTCTTCTGTGGATTCATGTGGGAGCGATGTCATTTAAGTTACTGTTAAACTTAGTTATCATAATGAGTTTTAATAGCTTCCCAGTATTACGTTTTAAGTTATTTTTCAAGCTTGTACTATGGTTCAGTTTTTTCTAGTTGTTAGTGATTGAAATTAACAGGATGAGCCTCCTTTTAGCAGAGTGAACCCCTTTTAAAAGGCCACTTTAACAACAACCACCAATATATTGTTTAGAGGCGGTTTCTGTCTAGTGTACAACTGAGTGGTCTGACTCTTAATAAATGGTTTTGAAATGTGTGACTGGTATTATAAAATTTGTGAATAAAACATATAAAATATGTATTTGTCTTTTTTATTTACCTTTGTAAGGTGTAGAATCTGTTTCCAAGACTTATTTTTATCTACGTGGTTGTGTGTTTTAAACAAAAGTCTTTAAGTGACTTGGGTTCATTCTTTAGGTTCCATCCACTCTTTTGGGTAAATCTGTTCACAAGATACACGGTTTCAGGTGGTCCTTTCATACCTTAATTTAAAGAGGACAAAAAAGTAAAGATGTTTTGTTTTGTTTTTAAGGGCCCAACAAGTTTGTCATGCTCAGTCTGACAGCTAAAATACAAGTCTTCATTCACCTTTTCCTGTGAATGTCTGTGAAACAGCTATTGTTCTTTTTTTAAAGTATGAGACTTAAAAGGAAGCATTCCTCATACTCAACATCCTTTTTATTGATATCACAAACATGTTGGACGTGAAAACTTAGTTTTTGCCTTGTTGAAGGCTTACCTTGACATTGAATGCCTTTTTTAAAAAACAAAACACTTGCGTTTCTTTCTTTCTTTCTTTTTTTTTTTTTTTAAATAACATTGATTTTTAAAATCTAATTACCTAGTAGTTTGGGGATTACTAATATTCCACAGAGTCTAATATTTAGCAGTTCAGGTTGTCACTCAACAGTTTCCTTGCTGGTTTTTAATGGATCCAGAAGATCTTCGAGAAGTGAAAACTAAATGCTGACGATAGTGACCACATTAAAATTTGTATTTGTGTATGGCGACACAGAGTGGTGAAAATAGATGGACTATTTGCTGATAAAAGCTGAAATTTTTTTGGCACACGTTTCCTGGTTATTTTTGGAAAGCCAGGTTGAGGAAAAGATGTAAAAGTCACTGGGGAAATAATCAGGGTTGGGGTTGAGGGTGAGGGGAGGGATTTTCTGTCATTTGGTAGCAAACTGGCTTGGTTTTGTGTTTCTGGAGGTGAATGTTTGTGTCCTTATTCTCTAGCGTCTCGGCATTACTAAAGGATTCACACCTAATTTGACTCTTCCCATGAGGCAGTAGTAGTGAAAAAATATTACATACAGGATTCACTTGTACAATAAAAAAATTAGCCTACTGAACAGATTTTGGTTTTAAAGAGAGCCTGTCTTCATAAGTACAACAATGACTAAAATGGTATAAAACATGACATGGTAAGATAAAGACACAGCAATAAAGCATTGGACATGTTGGTACTTACTAGTATACCCACATGCAGTGGCCTTGTGAACCCTTTTATTAGGACCCTAAAAGAAATTTTTCATACAAAGTTATTCAAAGGTTTCCTTGGCCAACTTTGGTTGTAAAGGTGTTATCAGAAGCAAGAGCACTTCCACACACTTGTATGGGCAATTGGTTTTGTGAAATATGATGGCGTTGTGTACTGCAGAACTGTGAGCCTACCCTAGCTACAGATAGCTATGGGTAAGTGTTGTTCAGGGTTAAGATTCCGATACACATGGGATGGGTAAATGGGGATAATTTTTTTTTTTTTTATTTTGTCTTTAAATCATGGGTGCTCCTGTGGAGTCGGAGTTAACACTTTTTATGGTGTGTCTTAATGCTCCTCAAGTCTGTGAACCTGCTGATGCTTTCTGGAAACTTGCTGTACATTCTAAAAGCCAGTGGTGGGTTAGGCATTGCAGTTGAACTGGGGGCAACATTTCTTTGCTTTGGAAAGGGCCACCTGTATCAGCATCACCACACTGGCTTTGCACAAATTTAGAAACACTGGTTTGTGCATGTCAGAGGAAAAATATTTCGACGGAGAGTCCATGCTGTGAAGAAAATCTTCAGGACAAATCCTGGTTTCCAGAGTCAAGTTCAACCTGATTTACATGACTCAGCAGCTGCTCCATCCAGTTTTTCTTGTATCAGTAACAACTTGCACCTTCCTGCATGTCCTTGTGCAAGTTTCAGAGTGTTTTTTGCCATTAACTTCATATGTGAAGTGTACTTAATTTCTTTGTTCATTGGATTATAGAAAAGTAATCCTAATGATTTTACAGGTAACAAAAGCGTCATAGAGTCTAACATATAAAATATGCCTATGAAAATTAGGGTTTCTGCCAGAAGTCTGGAAACTTTACTTCGTTGAGTCTAGGCACACTATTCTAAGTTAATGGGAGTCACAAAGCTTACACTTGGGTTACAGAAAATACCCATTCTCCTTTTTGCTCACTTAAAACACAGGTCTTTTTACCGTATGAACCTGAAATTACATCGAGTGTTAAATGAATGTGCTAAAGATTACGGTTTGTCTTTCTGGTATTTCTGAGCTAATTTTATATGCTCAACTAAAGATCATTGTAAGAGATGACACCTTGATTGAACATTTAATTTTCATAAAGGTTAATATTAATTCGAAAGTATTTAGCGTCAACAAGAATAGAAATCTGTATTGTATGTTTGAAAACTCACTTTTAAAAGTAATTCTTTGGTGACAATTCATTATACTAAACTTCTCAGTTTCTTTTTATCACTTCAGGCTCCTTCCTCAGAGAAGCTTCCTGTTATGTACCTTATGGATTCTATCGTGAAAAACGTTGGAAGAGAGTATCTCACTGCCTTTACTAAAAATCTAGTTGCAACATTTATTTGTGTGTTTGAAAAGGTATATATGCATTTAGAAACATTTGAATTTTTTAAAAAATGTGTTCCTGATTAAATAAATACTTGTGTTTGTGTTGGGTTTTCTTGGGTGGTGAAATGTTTTATTCTCTTGGATATTTATCAAGTACCATGCTAAAGTTAGTGTTTTATGTTAGATCTTTAAAGCAGATTCTAGGGCTTTTCCATTATCCATTCAAGAATAGATGGGGTTTGCTTTTAGAATTTGTTTTGTTTTTAATTGAGTTCATTTGATTGAAGGTCTGTTCCATCACTAGAATATGGGCAAAAATATCTGAAGCTATCAATAATACTTCAAATTTCATTGTTGCAGTTTTTGGTGTTAGGATGTTGACTATTCCTATCTGAAAAAGCATAATCTTCCTGTGTGTCCCAGCCTGTGATTGGTGCCTGAAACTTTTGTGATCCCCCTCCCCCGCCCCCCGGAAATGTTTCCTGTTACTTTGTTCAAGTGTGTTTTCTGTGAATGTAATAGGTATGTGTGAATGGTGGACCAGTTAATTGCTTTAAATTATTTTGGAAATAACTTTTAATCCCCTCTTAATGTTTAGAAGAAAGGCTTGTTAGTTTCTATACCCAGAGATTGCAACTTCTTCCTTCCATAACATTGTATCTGGTAGTTTGTTTAATACAGTATTAGGCTGAGGAAGACAAGGGATTTGCTGGAGTAATCCATTCTCTTCCTGTCAGACTTGATCTTTCACACTTAGCAAAAGGACATTTATAAGTAATTTAGTTTTAAATCTTGTTACCTAACATAAAAAAAATGGTAGTTCTTATCTTTTATTAGCTGAACCTGTTGTGTTTGGAGAAATCTTACAGTTGTCAGACTTGGAGAATTGGAATTATTTTGAAAGAAATACCAGATTTTACTTGTTTGTTAGAACAGATTTTACTTGTTTGTTACTTGTTTGTTTTACTCAAGTAGTTGCTACTTGAGTAATTTTTTTCTTCTCAGTTCTTAGAAAAAAATACTGCTTGTAAGTATATGCAGAAGAAATTTGGAAAGCTGGGTTTCAAATTGTATTAAGGGGCTTGCTGATGAATAGTGTATTGTAGACCTTGGCTAAATACAGCTTACCTGAAGCTGTAGTCTAAGAAGCCAACTTTGCATTACAGGAGTTGGGAAGCTAAACCAGCTTCTTGGTTTCAGTTTCATTATGTTCAAATTTAGTTGGGTGTTTGGTAGAATATTACTGAATCTAACAGGGCATTGACCCTGCAGTTGATGAAAATGACTATAATAAATATAATTCTCTAAAGACTTGAATATAGGCCAGGCTTTATTATCCTAAAGCTAAAATTCTAATTCAGTTTTCCCAAGTACTAGGTGTCTCTGCTAACTAGTTTCTGAATATCATTGTTATTGTTATTCCTGTCATAGTTAGGTAACACTGAAGCTCAACAGTGGGTAAGATACCTGTGAATTTCAATTTTTATGGTGCCTTTCATACCACAAATAACTTGTTCATAGGTGCCAACCATATTGTATTGCAGAAGATTGGTTAGGGAGACAGATTTGTCTTACAGGTTCAACTAATTTCTAGTTGTTTTACACTTTTGTCCAGAGTAAGAGTAACATAAGGAATACTATATCAAGCCCTAAAATTTGGAAACATTTTGTACTGTTAAAAATAGAATTGCTTAGTTGTTTGCTTTCATAAAGGCCAGGGGACAATGACTTTACTTTTTCTGAATTTTTTTGAAGGAGAAGTTTCTTAATTAACTTTACATTTTCAAACCAAATATACCTTTAATAAGTTATTACTGTTGTACATATTTATGAATGAGTAGTATGTTTGCTGTATTGAGTAGAACAGATATTTATATAGCTTTAATTCTTAATAATTAAAACATTCTATAGTAACTTAACAAGCCATAGAATTGTTCTGTTGTTCTAGGTGGATGAAAATACTAGAAAAAGTTTATTTAAATTACGTTCCACATGGGATGAAATATTCCCTTTGAAGAAACTTTATGCCCTGGATGTCAGAGTCAATTCGTTAGATCCTGCTTGGCCTATTAAACCTCTGCCCCCCAATGTGAATACATCTAGCATCCATGTGAATCCTAAATTTTTAAATAAATCGGTAAGTTTTAATATGAATGGTATATAATACTTTATCAGATTTCAATTTACCTAAAATTTCTTGTTTGAAATCTCAAGAATACCCCGTGCTAAGTTAGTTTCGTTACAAAAAAACTTTTTTTTCACTCAGGTTCACAGTGCATTTAAAATACATTCTTCTTGTTGAGGTGTTACATAATATCCTTATTTCGGTTTTTAAATTTTTGGAAGATTTTTTTGTGTGCTTTAAACATGACAAGCCATTTATGATTATGGATAATATTTATTAAGAGGTCAGCTGATAATTTTTAGTTCCTCAGCTTCCTTTTTAGCCGTGAAATATATATTTTTAACACATTATTTTCTCTTCTAGCCCGAAGAGCCTTCAACACCTGGCACAGTGGTCAGTTCCCCTAGCATCTCCACTCCTCCAATTGTTCCTGATATACAGAAGAATCTTACTCAAGAACAACTAATAAGGCAGCAGTTACTGGCAAAACAAAAACAGTTGTTAGAACTTCAGCAGAAAAAGCTGGAGCTTGAGCTAGAGCAAGCTAAGGCACAACTGGTAAGTAGAGGAGATTTGGCATTTTAAATATTTTAAACCTGTCTTCAGATAGAGAAGTAATTATTTTGTATTTGTATTAGCATGTTGTTTTTATTAGTGAGTGTATTCTTTTTCCACATTTATTTTGTAAATTATGGTACCTTTATTACACCAAATTTTTATTTCCTTATTGTAAAACTCACTTGAGTATAAACTATACACTAGTTTCTTTCAAGTACTTTTTTCTGTTAAATTGCTATCTTTTAAGATAACACCTTAGTTTAATTAACATTATATCATGTGGACTTAAGACCTGTCCCAAGATGGTTAGGTGTGTTGTTGTGAATGTTTTTGCGTAGTCTTTAATGTTTTATGAGCTTAGGTTTCAGGAGTAGAAATCCAGTTCCTAAAGCCTATGAAAGAAAAGCCATCACAAAATTAAGGAGGCCAGGAAGATTACATATTTCCATGCATGAATGACCTTTTACTAAGTTATTTTACTTAGCACTTGAATTTGAGAGTGAGGAAGTACAGGAAGGCAAGATTTTATCAAGTTCATTATCAGTGACATTAGGAGGAACTAAATTTTATGACCTAAAATTTAGCTGGAATGACTCTGATTCTTGTGCACCTAGGGTGCAGTGATTTATTTGGTAATTTCTTAGTAGCAGTCTGGCTCAGAATCCTGCATAATTAGGAAGAGGGAGGATGTTTTTTTCATTCTCTTAAAGATTATATTACAAAAACCCCAAAGTAAAGGACTAGTAAGAAATAACAAGCCCCATAAGTACATGAACTTTCTCTCTTTATTTTAATCTACACTTAAACACTAGAAGTATACAATGTAGCTGTAGTATTGAATGGATTTATTGAAAAAACATTACATTCTTTATTGTTTTCCTGACAGATAATCTGCATGTTTTATGTATTAACATGAACGTTTATTTTGTATTTCAGGCAGTTTCTCTTAGCGTTCAGCAGGAGACATCCAACTTAGGTCCTGGATCTGCACCATCCAAATTACATGTTCCACCAATTCCCCCTTTGGCTGTTAAACCTCCCCATCAAGTTCCTGTGCAACCAGAGAAAAGCCGTCCAGGTCCATCCTTACAAATTCAGGATTTGAAAGGAACTAATCGGGATCCCCGTCTTAATAGGATGAGTCAACATTCTTCGCATGGAAAAGATCAGAGTCACAGGAAAGAATTCCTAATGAACACATTGAACCAGTCTGATATTAAGACAAGTAAAACTGTACCCTCTGAAAAACTAAATTCATCCAAGCAAGAGAAAAGCAAATCAGGTGAAAAAATAACCAAGAAAGAACTTGACCAATTAGATTCTAAATCTAAATCTAAATCTAAATCACCATCACCTTTGAAAAACAAATTATCCCACACAAAAGACTTAAAAAATCAAGAATCCGAAAGTGCAAGGGTGTCGGATATGAGCAAGAGAGATCCTAGGTTAAAAAAACATCTTCAGGATAAGACTGATAGCAAAGATGATGATGTAAAAGACAAGAGAAAAACTGCAGAAAAAAAGGACAAAGATGAGCACATGAAATCATCTGAACACAGACTCGTTGGAAGTCGAAATAAAATCATCAATGGCATCGTACAAAAGCAGGATACAATAACGGAAGAATCAGAAAAACAAGGGACAAAACCAGGGAGATCAAGTACTAGAAAGCGGTCAAGATCACGATCACCCAAGTCTCGATCACCAATTATACATTCTCCAAAGAGAAGAGATAGGCGGTCACCCAAACGAAGGCAGAGGAGTATGTCTCCAACTTCCACACCCAAAGCTGGAAAGATTCGCCAATCAGGAGTTAAGCAATCACATATGGAAGAGTTTACGCTACCTTCCAGGGAAGAGCGAAATGCTAAAAGGAGTAATAAACAAGATATTCGAGATCCGAGGCGAATAAAAAAGACTGAAGAGGAACGACCACAAGAAGCTGCGAATCAGCATTCTACAAAATCCGGCACTGAACCAAAGGAGAATATAGAAAATTGGCAAAGTTCGAAGTCTACCAAAAGATGGAAATCTGGTTGGGAAGAAAATAAAAGGTAGGATGTTAACGTTTTTAATTAAGTAAAATAATAACGTATGTTTTAAAGACCGTGTTAATTTTAAAATTGGGTAATATTTATTGGATGCTGTAATTAGTGCTTTATTTTTCCTTTTATTTTTCAGTAACTGGGTGAAATACCATTAGTATTCCTATTTTACAGATAAGGAAACAAGTTTAGAAAGGTTAACTAGTCTACCTAAAGCTTCATGTCTAGGACATGCAAGAAGTAGAATTCATGTCTGATTTTCCTGACTTCAGACCTTGTGCTCTTAATCATTTAGTTAACTTTTGTAGTTACATGTATTCATTTTAACCAGATCCTTTGGAATATGGTCCTGAGTAATTGAAAAAATTTTCATGAAGTAACATCATGCTTTTGTGGTTTCAGCTTACAACAGGGTGATGAACATAGTAAATCTCCTCATCTAAGGCATAGGGAGAGCTGGTCAAGCACTAAAGGAATCTTGTCACCTCGAACCCCAAAGCAGCAGCATCGATTAAGTGTAGATGCCAATCTTCAGATTCCTAAAGAGTTAACTCTTGCAAGCAAAAGAGAATTACTTCAAAAGGTAGTTACTATGACCACATGTAGTCATTATTCTCTTTTGTCTAAGTTTTTTTGTAAGTGCTTTTTATACTTAAAATATTTGATTTCCTTTTATCACCCCTACACAGACGAGTGAACGTTTAGCATCTGGTGAAATTACACAGGATGAGTTCCTTGTTGTTGTGCATCAAATTCGACAGCTATTTCAGTATCAAGAAGGTAAACATAGATGCAATGTACGGGATAGTCCTACAGAAGAAAATAAAGGTGGATTAAAAAAGAAACCTCTCTTATCTGATGCTGAATTAACCTACTATGAACATAAAGCAAAACTGAAAAGGACACAGGTTCAGCATTCATTTCCAAGACTTGATCTCTTAGATCCTGATATTTTTGACTACCCTTTGACCGATGCCTTGTTGTCTGGAATAGAATGTGAGCCATCCAAAAGTAAACATGCAAGTAGGAATAGTGGAGCACAGTTTGACAGAAAAGAACAATTTAGTGAAAGAGCAAGACGTCTTTCTCCTATATCTGGGAGTCGTACTTATGCTGAGAATCTTTCACCCCATGAGGGCCGGAGAAGACATGACGAGCAAGTCTCTGCTAAAGGTAGAAAAAGTTAAATCAGATTATGCCTATTGAATCAGCAGTGAAGGGAAAATGAACAAGCTAAGTGGGGATGGATTTCTGTGACTGTTCAGACTACCTTTTGTTTATTTTGTTTCATTTTTTCCCCTCAAAGGGAAGGGAAGGGAGCTAATACTTAAGGCCACCCTATGTGTTAGGTACTTGACTTAGGTTCTTTATATATGTAATCTGATTTAATCCTCACAATAACCCAATTAAATATATTTTATCCCATTTTACAGATAGGAAGCAAGACCAGAGAGGTTAAATAACTTGCTCTCAAAGTCAAATAATTAGTTGACAAAATGGGGATTTTTTTTTTTTTTTTTTTTTCAAACCCAGGTGTGTCTGACTGTAGAGGGCATCCTCTTTCTTGCTGCTTGATATGCTGTCTTTTCCTTCCCCTCTAATAAAGTGAGATAGTTTTGGATATTTTTGGCTAAACATTTACATGAAAATAAAAAGAATTAAGATAATTTAATAAAAATTCAGATTCAGGGAAAATAACATCTTTTTCTTTTTAAAAGGTGTACGAGAAGAGCAGAGGTCACCATTCAATGATCGTTTTCCACTTAAGCGACCTAGATACGAAGATTCAGATAAACCATTTGTAGATAGCCCAGCATCAAGATTTGCCGGCCTCGATACAAATCAGCGACTTACAGCTTTAGCTGAAGACAGACCATTATTTGATGGACCTAGTAGGCCATCAGTAACAAGAGATGGCCCAACCAAGATGATTTTTGAAGGACCTAATAAATTAAGCCCTAGAATTGATGGACCTCCTACACCAGGTTCTCTTCGGTTTGATGGGTCACCAGGACAAATGGGGGGAGGTGGCCCTTTGAGATTTGAAGGACCACAAGGTCAGCTAGGAGGTGGGTGTCCTTTAAGATTTGAAGGTCCTCCAGGACCAGTTGGGACGCCTCTGCGGTTTGAGGGGCCGATTGGTCAGGCAGGAGGAGGTGGTTTTCGGTTTGAAGGTTCCCCTGGTCTGAGGTTTGAGGGATCTGCAGGTGGTTTGCGATTTGAGGGACCAGGGGGCCAGCCTGTGGGTGGTCTCAGGTTTGAGGGACATCGGGGTCAACCTGTGGGTGGTCTACGGTTTGAGGGACCTCATGGTCAGCCTGTGGGTGGACTTAGATTCGATAATCCCCGAGGTCAGCCTGTAGGTGGACTTAGATTTGAAGGGGGTCATGGTCCATCAGGGGCTGCAATTAGGTTTGATGGACCGCATGGTCAGCCAGCAGGTGGGATCAGATTTGAGGGCCCTTTGCTACAGCAGGGAGTTGGAATGAGGTTTGAGGGTCCCCATGGTCAGTCAGTAGCTGGTTTGAGGTTTGAAGGACAACATAATCAACTTGGTGGGAACCTTAGGTTCGAGGGTCCACATGGTCAGCCAGGGGTTGGGATCAGGTTTGAAGGACCGTTAGTCCAACAAGGAGGTGGAATGAGGTTTGAGGGTCCTTCTGTGCCAGGAGGTGGCTTGAGAATTGAAGGGCCTCTAGGTCAAGGTGGTCCAAGATTTGAAGGTTGTCATGCTTTAAGGTTTGATGGGCAGCCAGGTCAGCCATCACTCTTGCCAAGATTTGATGGATTACATGGGCAGCCAGGTCCTAGATTTGAAAGAACTGGTCAGCCAGGCCCACAGAGATTTGATGGACCACCTGGACAGCAGGTTCAACCAAGATTTGATGGTGTACCTCAAAGATTTGATGGCCCACAACACCAGCAAGCATCAAGGTTTGATATTCCTCTTGGTCTTCAAAGCACACGATTTGACAATCATCCTTCACAAAGGCTTGAATCAGTATCTTTCAATCAGTCTGGTCCATATAATGATCCACCTGGCAATGCTTTTAATGCCCCATCCCAAGGACTACAGTTCCAAAGACATGAACAAATGTTTGATTCACCTCAAGGACCAAATTTTAATGGACCACATGGCCCTGGAAACCAGAGTTTCTCGAATCCCCTTAACAGAGCTTCTGGACACTATTTTGATGAAAAGAATCTCCAGAGTTCCCAATTTGGAAACTTTGGCAATTTACCTGCTCCAATAACAGTAGGAAATATTCAGGCGTCTCAACAGGTAAGTCTGTTGTTACTCTAAAATGATGTTCTTTACAGATGTGGACCATTTTAATGTTTCTAGGGTTTGAAGATTTTTAGGAGATAATTTATTCTGTAGATTGACAGTTTGTAAGGTACTCCAGAAGTCCACATGCTAGGCAAGTGGGATGAGAGTCTTGAGCCTTAAATTTGCAATTTAAATCCAAAATTGATTTTAGCTCTCCCAGGATCTGTAGAAATTTCTCTCTGTCTCTGTCTCTCTGTCTCTCTGTCTCTCTCTCTCTCTCTCTCTCTCTCTCACACACACACACACACACGCACACACAGTGTTTGTTTTTTAATGGACTTTATTGTTTTAGAATAGTTTTAGGTTTACAGCAAAGTTGAGCTGTGAAATACAGAGATTTCCCATATTACCCCTTACACATGCATAGCCTCCCCATTATGTTTTTTCCTTTTTGGTTTCAAAGCTAGTAAAGTATTACACAATTGTGAGTTTGTTTCATAGACTCGTGCTACATTGTAGAACTGTGGAGCCCTTAAAGTTATAGGGAGCTGGATTTTTAGACTTTTAAGAACTTCCTTAACCTGAGTTAAATAAAATCAAACTGCCCATGCTTTTACAGCCTTTCTTTTTCTTTTCTTCCTACTTTTCACCACCTTTCCAGTGATTCCAGTTGAATACAGTTGTGTGATATTAATGTAAACACAGGAAACTTGTGACATGTCTCCCAAATACATTCAGTGCATCACCTCAACTTGTACAATCATCTGTTGGTATTCTTTTGCTTTTGTTCTGCATATATTTTAAAATGCATATTGAAATAATTATAAAGCAGTGTGCTTACATTGTGTGATTAATGACTACCTTGCTTGCCTGCTGAAATTCTCCTGGGCTAAATTCACTTTTTTTCTAGGCACTGACATTTTCTTACTAGGACAGATTCATTTTATAGTAGTAATGTCTCATGGAAGAAAATGTAAAACAAAAAGATTTTAAAATGTGTTATAAGCATTATTGATAGCAAGCAGTCTGTACAGTAGTTGTTTGTCTTTTACAGTCTACTTTGCAACCCAAAGTATGATGTTCAAGCAGGATGATCAAAAAAGAGTTAAGAGATTGCTGATTAAAGCAGGCTTTTCATATCTGTGGGAAGGAGTCTCGTCAGCAGTTCTGGCCTCAGCTTTGCTGACAGCTAGCCATTATGATTGTGTACAGGTCATATCCCTAGATATCAGTTCTATTTGTAAAATAAGGGAAAGCATCAGCAAGGTAAAATGATTTGTTTAAGGTCACACAGACTGTTGGCTATCTTATGTTTGCATGGTATCTTAAACTTCTCGTATATCTTATAACCCATGAAACAGGTAAGGGAGTATTGTTTCATTTTTGTAGAAAGTCTAGAAATGAAGTGATCCAGTTAAGTTACACTTGTACATTTTTATTGTAGAAACCAGACCTTATGATATCTGTCGGTATTTTTATATGATCAGAATGTTAAAGTTTTAGTTAAAATACAGAAAGGATGTTCTTTTTTAAAACCAAGGTTTCTCTTAAAGGTTCTTACTGGTGTTGCTCAGCCAGTAGCATTTGGCCAAGGACAACAATTTTTACCAGTTCATCCACAAAATCCTGGAGCATTTGTTCAGAATCCTTCAGGTATGTACTTTCTGAACTTAGCGTTTTTTCAAAAAACAAATATTGTTTTGTTGAGTAGCTAGTTTTGTCAGTTTTAGGAAATGACAATTTTGAGAGGGGATATGCAGTTTAGAGAAATTTAATCTGGCTAGAAATTTGTGTTCCCTTTTTGAGTTTGTTTCCACTGTTTATGTGTATTCACTTGGATCCTGTTTATAGCTAGACATGGTCAGCCAGGGTTTTGTAGACCATAAAAAAGAAAGAAACCTGTGGAGGGTGGAGTAAAGGGTGATGTTTGTGTTGAGGTAAAATGAAATAAATGACAAACCTCAGAAATCTCAGTTATTTGATATTTTGAGTTTTTGTTTTGTGTATATGTGATGATCCAGCAAACACGAAGTGAATACTAGGGACTTTGCTTTATAAAGTTGATTCATTCATATGTCTTTATGGGCACTCAAATAATAATTGTACACAACATGTTAAAAAAGTAGAAATAGGGTGCCTGGCTGGTTTAGTTGGTAGAGCATGTGACCCTTGATCTTGGGGTTGTGAGTTCAAGCCCTGGGTTGGGTGTAGAGCCTTCTTAAAAAAAACAAAAAAGTAGAAAAACCTGAGTCCCTAGCCAGGTCCCCTGAGAAGCTCTTGTTACTGTGAGATGAGGCATAACAGTATTGTTATGGATACAGTAACTGTATTGGGTATGAGAGCTTTAAAAGCGATTTTTAGTTTTGGGGTGTCTGGGTGTCTTAGTTAAGCATCTGACTCTTGGTTTTGGCTCAGGTCATGAGTTTGAGCACTCCATCAGGCTCCATGCTGCAGAGCCTGCTTGGGATTCTCTACCTCTCCATCTCCCTCTGCCCCTCTCCTGCTTGTTCTCTCGCTCTTGCTTTCTCTCTCTTTCTTTCAAAATAAACGGAAAAAAAAAGTGAATTTTAAATTTAATTTGAAAACAATGGGAAGTATATAAATTATGGTATTTTATAAAATAACTGCAAAGCTTTAGTGTATTGAGAAGCAGCCCAACCAAATTGTAGTGGTACTTGCTTTATTTTTTTAATCATTAAAATAGGCACTTTCAGAAACATGCTCTAGCGTGGCACTATTTAGTTTACAAAACTTAGGGAGTTTTCCAAAACTTTGGAAGTAACTAGGGAAAGCCTAGTCAGTCAAGTTCTAGTTTATGCTTTAGTTCTTAAATTGTGTCATCACAAGTATTTCATGTAATTAATTTGAAAAACACTTTGTGTTTTTAGTTCCTAGATTGACAATTAGGATAAATTAATATTTTTTAAATGTTTTTTTGTTGTCACCTTATTGAAAAGGGAAGAAAGAACTGGGATCTAAAGTCAGAAGACCAGTGTTAGAAGCTATACTTTACTACTTTATAGGTAGGCAGGGTATAAGCAAATATCCTCTCCGGGATTCAGTTGCTTCCTCTTGACAGACAATAAAGTCAGTATTTGCTTGGGAAGTTTGTTTTTTAAGAGTCAAATAAGGTAGTATATGCAAAAGTGCTTCGTAACATGTGCTGTATTAACGTATTCTTTTTAGAACTCAGTTTTTTTTTGTTGAGTAGAGGATTTGTTATGTTGGGGTGAGTAGCACGAGATAGTGTGCAAAAACTGCAAATTTTCTTTTTGTTTTTACAACCTTGGGGTGCATGTGTATACACACAGGGGATAGCAATGTCACAGAGGAAATCACATCTTTTTCCTCTAGGTTGGAGGAATTGAGTGAGATGTTAAGTATGCCTTACTTCAGGTTCTGCTCACTCCTACTAAAGAGGTGTGAAAAGCATCCAGTGTTCTATATTCAGCTTCTCTTAAGGTTTCTTCTTGAAAATGAAAGTAAAAACACCTCCTAGTAGTAAATATTTAAACATATTGATCATTTGCTGTATGCTAGGTATTGTTCTAGGATGACTCTTCTTTACCTATAAAACTGAGGCACAGATATGCAACTTGGTTATGTCACACAACTAGAAAATGGGATTTCCAGTTAGAATCCCAGGAGTCTGTTTCCATAGTTCATGCCCTTGATCACTCAACTCAGCTGCTCACAGACTTGTGAATAGCTGGTTACAACTCTGAAACATAAATAGCTAATCCCAGTGAAATGTAAATGTTAAACTAGGGTGTGAAATGGTGTTGTAATTGACTGTTGAGGTTAATTTATTCATTCATGTATTCAGACATTTCAACAAATATTAATTAGCCCGCAATGTACAACGGACTGTGCTAAGGGTACAGTATACAGTGGTTAAGAGCAGGGATTATGTATATTGTGGATGCAAACTGAATTTCTGTCATGAAGAGAAATTTTTAGTAGTTCAGAACTTTTTTCTAGAGGTGTAGTGAGATGCATAATAGATAATAGTGATATACAAATACATTAAAATACTGTGTTTACAGTTGATTTAAAGAATAGTAATTGGGGCGCGTGGGTGGCTTAGTCGGTTAAGTGTCCGACTTTTGATTCTGGCTCAGGTCATGATATCCTGTCGTGGGTTTAGCCCTGCTCAATAAAGTATTTATAAAGTACTTATAAAGTTTCATAAAGTATCAGTGTTTTCAGTGTTAACTTTTAATATTTGTCCTAGAATATATTTTTAAGAGATGAGGACTTGCTGACCTAAATGAAAAGTTCACTTTAGGAGCTTCTGTGATAATTACACTCATCCTGAAGAAGATTTTTTTCAAATTTATTTTTATTTTTTTATTTTCTTTAATGTTTATTTTTGAGAGAGAGAGAAAGAGAGCGTGCACACGCGCCGCGTGAGCGAGCATGAGTGGGGGAGGGGCAGGGAGAGAGGGAGACACAGAACCTGAAGCAGGCTCCAGGCTCTGAGCTGTCAGCACAGAGCCTTACATGGGACTCAAACTCACTGACCGGACCTGAGCTGAAGTCAGACGCTTAACCGACTGAGCCACCCATGCATTCCCCAAATTTATTATTGATAGGGCATCTTGAAGAAAACTTTGAAAAATGCATAGTATGATTTACATCTTTGAGTTCTACTTTCATTTTAAGAGTGCTATTTTTTTAAAGGAGCCCTTCCAAAGGCATATCCTGATAATCATCTCAGTCAGGTGGATGTAAATGAATTATTTTCAAAACTGCTAAAAACAGGAATTCTCAAATTGTCCCAGCCTGATTCAGCTACAACACGTGAGTATGGTTCTTCTATACTGCATGTACACAAAACTTTATTAAGTTTTAAAGGTGTATGTATGATTTGCTATAATGTTATAAGTTATGATAAAAGTCATTAAAATTTTGAATTTTTAATTTTTTTCTGGAAATCAAATATAATTGGCTTATAATGAAATACTTTAAAAATTTTCTAAGATGGTACTAGTAACTTTATAGTGGACATTGTTTCATTTAACGTTCCTGCAAATGCCATGTGCAGACTTTTTACTAGTTATTTTATATTGATTTAGTTTTTAAAAATAATTTGCATATTGATGAAATAAAATTTCATGAAAATTGACTTTGAAGAAATCAGACTTAATTTCAGTTATCAAAACAAAGAATTGTATTTGTTTCCTTGGTCAGTAAATACAGTGAATAGACAAGATGGGGTTCTCTGTATGTTTATGACACTTTAGTATTCCTCTATAATGAATGCTTAGAGAACGGTATTGAGAAGTTTGTTTTTTTTTCAATTGAAGAAGTAAATGAAGTTGCTGCTCAGCCTGCCCCTGAAGAGGAGGAAGATCAAAATGAAGATCAAGATGTTCCAGATCTTACCAATTTTACAATTGAAGAACTGAAACAGTATGTAATCTAATTTTCTTTCTAATTTTCCAAGATAAATGGGACAATGACTTTAATTAAACAGTGGATGTTATTATTAGTGCTATTCATTTTACCCCTCTTTCAAGTGTTTATAAAATTTAGGAAGCATGTTTTCTTTTTCTTTAATGTAGTGAAATATACATAACATAAACTTCAAGAAGCCTTTTTGTTTTTAAATTTCGTTTTAAAATATGTCTGCTGCACAAGTATTTAGGCCAAGAGACCATCCCCAAATTTCAATTTTTTAATATCTGTATTTGGTATAGGAAATATAAGGAGTTACAATAATAGGTATTAATCATCATGTATTCCTTTTATCTCCATTTCTCTTAATCATTATTTTTTCTGTATTTGATATTCTTGTGCTTTTGAAGATAGGAAAATGAGATTTTTATAGTCTAGTATTTAAGAACTTAAAAAAAAAATCTATTTTCATTTCATAAGTAATGCATATTCAGTGTAGGAAGTTAGAAAATTCCTACATGCTCTGTAGAGCATGTGACTCTTGATCTCAGGGTTGTGAGTTTAAGCCCCATGTTGGGCATGGAGCCTACTTAAAAAAAAAAATTAAGGAAAAAAAAAGAAAATTAGAAAATTCAGTTAAATCAAGAAAATAAATTTAACCTACAATTCCAACTTTACTGATAACCACTCTTTTAACATTTGGCGCATATTTTTTCCTAATATTCTATTTGTGTGTATTACTCCTATAAAAAAAGTTAAAGGTGCTTTATGGACTTATTATATCCTTATGAATACTTCATAAAAATATAGACACCTAATGGATTACACCTTTTAAAACTCAATTTTTTTTAACTGTAATTCATGGAATTAAAGCTTTATAATGAAAGTCTTCTAATAAAGGCTTATAATAAAAGATAGTATCCCTTTTTCCTGGCATTACTCTTTACCCAGAAGCATTAAAAATAATTGTTTTTAAGTTTATTTATTTATTTTGAAAGAGAGAGAGGGAGTGTGAGTGGGGAGTGGCAGAGAGAGAATCCTGAGCAGGCTCTACCCTGTCAGCACAGAGCTGGATGCGGGTCTGGCTCTCAACGAACCCTGAGATCATGACCTGAGCCAATATCAAGAGTCAGATGCTTAACTGAACCATCCAATACCCCCACCCAGACGCTTTTTTTTAAACCATTTTTAACTGTTAGTTATGGTTCCTTGCATTTCTCTATTTCTTAAAAGATACATATTTTCTTGATTTCTTGATTTATCACATTTAGACAATCTTTTGATTTCCTGAAAATGAAGATTTAGCCAGCTCTTTTACTGTCCTACCAACTCTTCCCCATATAGTTATAAAACCATTTTTATTAAATCATTATTTAGTATTAACAGTTCATAACTGCCCTATTTATTCAGTTAGTTGGTCTGTATACCTATTTCTTTCCAAATAGGAATCTCAGAATTGTAAGAACTGATGGTGACCTCAGTTTACCATGAGTCTAATTTTTCTTTTTAGTTATGTATACTATTATTATTTCTTTTGTACTACTTTCACCATTCTTTAGATGAGGGTGGGGTAGTTGAGTCATTCAGAACTCCAAAGATCTGAAGAGGTGAAATCCATTTGTTCTGCCATACCCATCTGCCATGTCCACCTTGATGTTGACACTGATCTAAGAGCAGGCCAGCTATTGGCTTATTAGTTAGCAGATGATCATTCCATTTTTAGCTAGAAAGGAAATAACTGGGCCAGGCCTATCAATAAGAGGATAGACTCCATGTTCTAAAATTCACCAAAGTTAATTTAAAGAGGGTCAGTGACATGATATTAGAGAACAATATTGATCTTAGGGTATTATTTCAGCCAGCTTTTGGCCATTTTTCCATATTATCAGAACTAAAGATGATTTCTTTGTTTTTCAAAATAGACGTTATGATAGCGTTATAAATCGACTGTACACTGGTATTCAGTGTTACTCTTGTGGAATGAGGTTTACAACATCACAGACAGATGTATATGCAGACCACTTGGACTGGCATTATCGGCAAAACAGAACTGAAAAAGATGTTAGCAGAAAAGTCACTCATAGACGTTGGTACTACAGTTTAACAGTAAGTAATCAGTATACCTCTAAACCATCTTTTAACCCTTAAATCTTATCATTCTAAAGAGTGTTATAGTTTAAATAATTGCTGGGAGCTATCTCATCAATTTTCTGAATAGAATTTGATCCCTAGAATATAAAACGTTTTTAAAATAAATTTGAAGAGTATGTATTTGCTTTTTGTTGAGATAAGAGTAGGACATAAGTTTCTACTAGCTGTAAAATTCCAATTTCCTATGACATTTTTTTTGTCAAAAATTTTATGTGAAATTTATCTTGTTTAAATTAGTAGTTGTAACTCTAGAGGTAATGGAAAATGAACATTAAGAACTTAACTGTTCAGTAGTTGCTTTGTATTGTCTCTAAGTTGTGGGGTTCATAGAGAAAGTATAATTTTAAATAATATTAAAGCATATTATAGGTAAATGTACCCTTATCTTTCAATGCTATTATATTGAAGATAAGCAGTAAAAGTTTAGAAACAAATGAAAATATTCCTTTTAAATCAACTTGTTTTAAGGACTGGATAGAATTTGAGGAAATAGCTGATTTGGAAGAACGTGCAAAGAGCCAGTTTTTTGAAAAGGTGCATGAAGAAGTTGTGCTCAAAACTCAGGAGGCTGCAAAAGAAAAGGAGTTCCAAAGTGTACCTGCTGGACCAGCTGGAGCAGTTGAGGTAAGAAAAGAATATTAAATTTTCTACCTCTGGTCATCCCTGACTTCCTTATCAGTGACCAACAACAGCAAAATAAATGTTAACTATTTTTGCATGGAAGAATGCAAAATCCTTAGAACTTATTTTGTATTTATATATTGAACTTCCAGATAGCACGTAAGTTTTCTTCCACTTAATAAAATGTTTATATGTTTTTACCTAAGGTGATTGAATATGTTCTGTAAATTTCATTTTTATCATTCTATTTTAGAGTTGTGAAATCTGTCAAGAACAATTTGAACAATACTGGGATGAAGAAGAGGAGGAATGGCATTTAAAAAATGCTATTAGAGTAGATGGAAAGGTAATTTTCAATTCTTTATAAGTGTTAAGATTAGATTTTTTTTGTAGGGGCTAGCTCACCAGTTGGAAAGAAAAATTTTTGTTTTTTGATTCTTATAAAAAAGGTATAGAGTGAGTTGGAAGTTATTTTAGCAGTCAATTGGTTCTATACTCATTTTATATAAGAAGTTGCAGAATTAGTTAACGATAAACCCAGAGTAGATCTGAATCTAGTCAGTCTTCTTTTTACCTAAACCACATCATTTTAATTCTGAATTTATAATTCATCATAAAAAAACTGTTACTATCTTAAAAGTATACCATGTTATCTACTTAAATGTATAAAGCAAGATTACAGAGAAACTGGATGAAATTTTTGTTTTATCCACATATGTGACCGAGTGATTTTTGCCACCTTTCTAAGATAGCTATTTTTTGGTGTAAATTAAAAAAGAAAATCCTATCAGAATAGTCTATTGGAAATGAACACACATGTGAATACCTACTTACTGTTTTTCTTTTTGCTTCAGATTTATCATCCATCATGTTACGAAGATTATCAAAATGTAAGTTCTTTTTGATTACTGTTTTTTCTCATGTACATTAATAAAGTCTATTTTCAGTTATTTTTTTTGCATCAGAGCAATATTTAACTTTATTGAGCTGTTTTGTGTTTTGATGTAGCATTTAGGTTGTTCACTAAATATTGGTGCTAGATTGATAGGATCTGATTTAGATTTTGAAATTTCTGTATTCCTTGCATTCTATTCATTTGAGTCTTGATGTTTTTTACTAAAACAGTAGGCCCAGAGAAATGTGAGGGAAACTGAAGAGGAGGATCATAATGTGAACAGATTTCTAGAGTTATGGGTAGTGTTTACGGCCCTTTTTTTTTTTTTAAACTTAGCATATTATAGCATAGGAATAATTTTAAAGTGATCACATGTGAAATCTGAAAGACCTGTCTTGACTTCAGAAGTTCAAATTTTCATATTTGAGAGTAACCATTTCTTAAAACCAAACAATAAACACTAACTGGTTCAAGAGGGAGTTTGAGGGGCATGTGTGTGGCTCAGTCAGTTAAGCGTCAGACTCTTGATTTTGGCTCAGGTAATCTTGCAGTTCATAGGTTTGAGCCCCACTTCAGGCTCTGTGCTGCCAGTGCGGAGTCTGCTTGGGAAATTCTCTCTTCTTCTCTCAGCCCCTCCCCTGCTTATTCTCTCTCAAAACAAATAAACTTAAAAAAAAACTAAAAAAATAAATAAAAATTAAAAAGGAAGTTTGGAAGATACATTTAGGTCATCAAAACAGAGTAGACATTCTAGGACATTTGATGGTTTGTGAGGTCAGAGTATTTGAAATTACAATAGTCAGAATTCCATAGTATATGTAGGGGTTACTATCTCTGTGGGGTTAAATATAGAAGTATATCTAATCAACTTCTTTTGGCCTGACAGTGGTTACTGCTTTTCTTAGCTCAGATCACTGCTGAGGATGTATTAAATGCTCAGTATATTTATTTGCCTGCTTTTATAATGTTGTATGGGGAAGCAGGTATTATTTATTTGTTATGTGTATGTTTCTTTGTCCACACAAAGGTCTTATACATAAAACTAATGTGGTACTTTTGAACTTGAATTAGAACTCACAGGGCTTTTCATTTTGTAGACATCTTCATTTGATTGTACACCATCTCCCAGCAAGACACCAGTTGAAAACCCTTTGAACATTATGTTGAACATTGTCAAAAATGAATTGCAGGAACCCTGTGAAAGTCCCAAAGTTAAGGAAGAACGAATTGATACCCCACCAGCTTGTACAGAGGAAAGCATAGCAACACCCACTGAAATTAAAACAGAAAGTGATACAGTCGAGTCAGTTTAAATAAAATGAGAAAGGTATGTTTTTCTTTTAAAAAAAAAGCTGCTGTTGGATCTAGAAGGTGAAGAATTTTTTATGTATATATAGACATATATCTATATAAATTGTCTAGCTGAGGCAGGGCCTTCAGCTATCATTTGGTTAATAAATACATTTTAGTATTTGCATTTCCTACTGCCTGCACAGTTTCAGGTGCTTGTTGTGTGAAAGTTCTGTAGATGTGTGCAAATTTAACAAAATGAAATTGTATGTGTAAAAATGTACGATTTTCACTTGTGAAACTGTAAATTATAAATAAAAAATATTTTTGCTATCCATGGAGTGTAATATTTATGCACACCATCAAATAAAGACAGTGTTTCTGTACTTTTTATTGGGTGAAAATGGAATTAAACAGCAACCTCAACATAAAAGATTTTTTTTTCTAGTAGCTTCACATGATTAAAGAAGCAAATTCTGGTTAGTTTTATCCTTCAAATGAGGGTTGTGAGAGAGCACTGCAGGACTTTTCTCAAATAGAAAAGCCAGACTTGAAAAATTTTTTAAACCGAAATAGGACTTTGCATATATATCTCTCCAGCTATAGAGAACCATCCAGATGTCCATTTTTGAAAAGTATCTAATGAAGCAACTTTTATTGAACTTGGACACTGATACCATCAAGCGATTAACAAATATATTTAAGTACTAAAGGTGATTTTTTTTTTTAAGTGACATTTTTCAAATTTGTCAAACAATTTAATGCAGATGAACATATTTCTATTTTAAGTTACAGGGGAATCTGTAAGAATGTTCATTTGAAACATGGTTAACCTTTTTCCTTTGTTGGTTTTGACTGAATTAGATGGATACCATGAGATGTTAATATTCATACATGTAATAAATAGAATGATGAAGAAACTTCAAGTTTGTATCTTTTTATTTCTTCAATGGCTTTAGAATGGCTTCTTTTTCTTACGTCTTGTTCATCACTCTGTTCTTTAAAACCTGAGCATGGCACCTGCTATATAAGGCAGGATCTCTGAGATGCAAGATTAATCTTTTCTGTCATCTATTGGAGATGGGCATACAAAACAGTGAAAGTCAGTTTGTTGAGCACTTGCTATGTGGTAGGCATTGGCAAACTTTTTACATATATTTTCTGTGGTATTTACAGATACTACTACATAGTAGAGTGTGTCCCCCAGTGTACAGATTGAGTCACTAAAAACAGTTGAACAAGAATGTGGATCTGGCTTTACTTCATTTTACTGCGATTACTACTTCATTTCTGCAATTAAAAAAATAAGTAGGTACACTAAACTACCTGGAAGTTGGTTAAGGAAGACTTAAAGGTGGTGGTATTTGAGTCTTGGAGGATAACTAGGAGTCCACATATCTATGGAGAATGAACAGCAAACATAAAATCTTGAAAACACGTGTTTTCAAATGTTTATGTGGTTGAAACCCAACAACTTTGAAAATTATTAAGTCTTCTTTGTCATGCTTAGTTGTATTACACTGGGGAGCATGGGAGCCACTAGAAATTGTAAACAGACCCTATCTGCATGTTTTTCTTTTTTTTTAAGATGAAAGTGAATACAAGAGATTGTCAAATGCTATTATAGAGAGGTTCAGTCAGAAAACTTAGGTGTCCAGTGGATTTGAGAGGTAACATATTTGTGATAGCTGAACTTAGGAATATACATGAACACTGTCATGGAAGAAAGGCTGGGGTCTGCATCCAAAAACATAGGCAAAATTTTCTGTTGTACCTTCCTTTGGGGAGACCATAACTTTTATCAAAGGCTTAAAGGTATGACAATCAAAAGAAAGGTGACATTCAAACCTACCAGTGTACCAAAAGTATCCATACCAAGGAAGAAGGTCAAGGACAGGTCCCTGGGGAGCAAACATTTAGACTCCTAGGTGGGAAGGTGAGAAAGAAGCCCTATTGAAAAAATAAAACCAGTAATGGTAAAATGGTAAAACAAAACAAAAGTTTAAAGACTGGGTAGTAAACAAGCCAAGAAAATATGGAATGACCGAGAAACAATTGACTGAAGAACAGCTAGGTATGGGTGCCAACACCAGTAGCAATGGGTTGTGTGAGAGGTAACACAACAGTAAGAGCTACTCTTATGAAATTTAACTAGAGATTTAATTGTAGTTAGAATGAGGCAAAAAAGAGATGTTAACATGTATATTAAAAGGAGTTCATTGGAGAGACATGTTGAAGACAGATGATTGACCAATCTCAGAGTTGGAAAGAGATTATCAACAGCATAAAAGGAATTAGCTTTGGAGTGGCAGATGGACAATACTTTATGAGATGATTACAGGTATTTACAGTTGGAATTGAAAATTTAGTTCCTAGTTTTTGACACAGGAGGCTGGATGTTGGATAGTGATTTAGGTGTGTGGCCCTGAAATTTCACTGCATTAGAATCAGTGAATATTAAGAACAGATTGTTTATCTCTGGAGGGTCTCATTTAGTAGATTCTCATTCATTCAGGTGCCTCTACCATTTAAGAAGCTCCATAGTTATACCTGAAAATAATGTCAATTAAATCTTAATTAAAAGAAACACCATAGTTGATTTTTAATGAACAGCTAGATCTGATAACTTACCTAGAAAGAAGCAACACTGAATTATAGGCCCCCAAAATGGAAAAGTAAGTCAACACATACCCCTGGGAACTAGAACTAGTAAGTGATCTACAATATGAAGTATAGCAAGGAAAGCCAAAGGAAGCCTCAGGGAAGATGGAATATTGTCTTTTAAAGTAATAGTTGAAGTTTGTGAGAATAAAAGGGTTATTTCCTAAAACTTACAAATTTTCTTTCTTTACAATGTTCTGATTTTAACATAATTTGCTTACTTAAAACTTTGAATTTCAATGTTCTGGAAAATACTAAAATACAACCTTATTCAGCTAAAAATAAAATAAGCTTTGGCAAAAAAAAAAAAAAGACCTAATTATATAATAAAAATTCTAAGATTTCCATGTAACAGCTTAGCCTAAAATAGAACATTCTAGATTCCAGTTTTGTTTTCCTGGCTGACTTTGTTTTTACAAACCATTTAGCAACTATTAAATGCTGTAAGAGGTTTATACAGAATATTCAGAAAAAATGTAAGAAGGCATCTATCTATCTAATCATTCCTGCAAGTGGAAAGATTTAGCAGACTAAAGAGGAATCTGGACGTAGAAATGGAACGTCAGGTTACTGTCAAGGCCTTAACTTCTGTAGAAGTAGGGTTTTCTCCTAATCCTATACAGGGTCACTTTGCTGTGCAGGTGGGAAAGAGCAAGAAACCAAGGCACCCATGGAGTGTCTAGTCAGTTTGCAGGTGTGCACCAAAGGGAGAGCAAGGATGCTGGAGAAGCAAGAGCGTGCCTACACAGAAGGGAGAGGATTACCTGGTGTTGGCTTTACTCCCTCCTCTGGAACTAGATGCAGTTTATCTATGGGGGATTAGGCAGACCCCTCTTTGGAAAACCTGAGAGGTGGAACCATAAGCTTCCACTTCTCTGGAATGCTGAGATGCCCACTTCAGTGTTCTCGAATTTCACTTGAGAAATTTCCTTCAGTCAGTCCCTCACTTACCTTAAAATCCTGTGCATTCTGAGTTTTTACATCTTGACTCCTAAGTTTTCCCAATGACTCCTTGCCAAAACAAGTGTTTTTCTTAGTCTCTTAATCTCTCCTGGCCCATATACTCCTTTAAAAGTACTTTCTTCTGCTTTATACAGCAATGCATGTTTTCCTATCCTTTTGTACTTTTACTTAGGAAGAACTTTTTTTTAATTAAAAAAATCAAATAACATAAAGTCTCCTTTCACATCTTTCTTGTTCTATAAAGTAACTACTGAATTTATCTTCTGTAGATCCTTTTTTTTGAAAAAAACTAAAATGAGATTGCATGTGCAGTTTGCCTTTTTTTAATTCAGTGTATCTTTTTCCATGTTGATGTAGATCCTCATTTCTACAACTGTGTAATATTTCATATGAATGCAGCCTAATTTACCCATTCTTTCACTGATATTCAAGTGTCTATTCACAACTATAATGTGTTGCAGCGACTATCCTACTGTGATTTCTGAGATTTTACAACTGGATAAAGTTACCAAGTACGCAGTGTACATTTAGAATTTTGACAATGCCAAATTGTCCTTCTTGGGTCACACCAATTTAATCTCTCACCAGCAGGGTGTTTTGTTTAGTAAACCTCTTCCAATACTCATTATCCATTTTTTTAGTTTTTACTAGCGATGTGCAAAGAGCATTCTTTCTTGTGCATTTGAGTATCTTTTAACTTGCTTTTTTTTCAAATTGATGTCAACTAATACAACATACATTAGTTTCAGGTGTACTTGCTCTTATTTTTAATTATGTTTTTTGTGCATTACTTCTAGAGTTATTCTTTTTCAGATTTGATAATAAAGCTGGTCTACCTTTGATCTCAACTGCATGTTAACATACCTTGTAGCCTTTTATGTTTATACATTTTTTCTCTGTGGTCTTCAGGGTTCATATTGCTTAGGAAGGCCTTCGCAATATGCGTAAAACAACCTTTAATTCTTAAATTTTTGTATATGGAAATGAAGAGCCTACATTCCTGTATTTGAAATGCTACCTCTATAATGAACATACACATGGGATTATTTCTGAATTCTAGTTTGTTCCATTAATCGAATTGTCCAGTCCTATTCCAATACCTCCCTGTTCTAAATACTCTAGCTTTGTACTTGTGATGTGTATTTGGGTTATTGTATTTTTTTAAAAAAACATTTTGGTTAATCTTGCACATACATTCTTCCAGAGAAACTTTAAAACCATTTTGTTGGGTGCCTGGGTAGCTCAGTCAGTTGAGCATCCTTCAGCTCAGGTCATGATCCATGGTATGTCAGGTTCTGCACTGACAGCGCAGAGCCTGCTGGGATTCCTTCTATCCTCTCTCTCTGCCCCTCCCGTTTGTGCTTTCACTCAAAATAAATGAACTTTAAAAAACCCCAAAACTTCAGATAATAAAAATCATCTTGTTGATTTCCACTAAAAATTGTTAAGTATTTTTCCTCGGAATGCAAAAAATTTATAATCTGAGGTGAATCTTATCTTTCCATTGCTGAGCCTACTCATGTAGGGGCACAGCATTCTTTCCATTTATTTTGATTTTCTGTAACATACATAAATGAAATTTTATGTTTTGATGTAGGTTTTCCTTTTTTCTTGATAGATTTCTAGAATATTTCACCGTTGTTGCTGCTAATGTGAATAGTTCTTTAGAAGTTGATTATCTGGTTTATAAAAAATCTCAATGTTGCTCTGAGAGCTTACCATCTTCCTTCCAATGTTTCATAGTTTTTTAGTTGTTTTAGATTTCCAGGTAAACATTATCATATACCTTAATTTCTTCCTTTCCGATTTCATACCTTACCTTACTACAGTGGATCCCTAATTCTCAGAACAATGTTTAATTGTAGGAATGACAGCGGATAACCTAAACAATGCCATTAAGTGTGCTGTTTATCTTTGGTTGATACCCTTCATCCAGTTAAGCAAGCTTCCTTTTATTACTTAATATGAACTGTATTTTTTTTAAGAAATCAGTAATTTTCAGTATCAATTAAGATTATATAGTTTTTCTTCTTCAACGTAGGAAATTTTCATTACATGTCTAATGTTGATCATCCTTGACCATAACCCAACTTGGTTATTATGTTATTTTCTAAATGCACTGGTGGCTTCTTAGTTTCCTTAATTTCTTTGCAGGTATATTCCTAAGCGGCACTGAGCTAGGTTTTTTTTTTCAGTATCCTTGTCTAGATTCTGTTACAGTTCTGCTACCTTCGTATCTGGGATATACTACATTCTTCTCTATGCTTTGTTCCTGGTGACTTTCGTCAGGGGTATGTAGAGCATTCTTTTATGCTTCCTTTATTAAGGTTTTCTAACTCTTCAGTCAATTTTTTGAAATCTGTATTTTCCTAGAAAATTATCCAAGTCAATTTTCAAGATTATTAGTATATAAGGCTATGCTAGGGGTGCCTGGGTGACTTAGTCGGTCAAGCATCTGACTTCAGTTCAGGTCATGATCTCATGGTTAGTGGGTTCGAGCCCCACGTCGGGCTCTGTGCTGACAGCTCATAGCCTGCAGCCTGCTTCAGACTGTATCTCCCTCTCTCTTTCAAAAATGAATAAACATTATAAAAAAAAAAAAGGATAGGCTAAATTCACTTCTAATTTTGGAGGTCCCTAATATCCATAATATGTTCCCTTTGTTTCCAAAATTGTTTTCTCCTTTTCTCCTTTAGATTTGCTAAGTGTCTACTCTTTTCAAACAACAGCTATTATTACTAATTTTATTTTCTATTTCATTAATATCTTTTATTTTTAATTCCTTTTATTTTGGGAGATCTTATTTTTTCTGCTTCTTTGCTGTTTCTGTTTTCTTTTCTGATCCTTCCTGCCATGTGTGTATCTTTTAAGGATGTGCTGACCCTCAGTGAGTTTATCCACACAACATAGCAACATATGAAGCCTTTACCATTAGCCTATGTAGCCTATGCAGGCTACAAAGTCTGTATTAATCTGGAGTCAGAGTGGGTTCCAATTCCCCACTTCCTACTTATGAGATCTCGGCCAAATGTGAGCAGTTTCTTCATCTGTAAAACAGAAATAATAATACAGATTAAGTTTGAAACTATTTGCAAATCATTTAGCATAGAAACTTGCTCCTATTAGTAACTCAATAGGTGTTTGGTAAGATAAAACACCTCAGTTGTCCTATTTCTAAAAATAAGGGGATTGGGATGACTAATCCCAAATTCCCTCCCAAGTGCAAAAAAGTTTATTTTCAGTCTATCAGTTCATCCACCAGACAATCAACTGATCAAGCCACCCACGAACCCCCACCACAATTACTAAGCCTTCCACTTGAACTAAGTATTCCAAATGTCAGGAACACTAAGATGAATAATGAAAAAGTCTTTACCTTCCAGAAGCTCAGAGTCCTTGGGGAGTAGGGGTGAAGATCAACTATTAAACAGTAATTATAATGTAATATGGTAAGTGGTTTAATAAAGTCTGTGGAAATTCAGACTTTGAAAAGTATGTGCAGCAAAATCAAAGACCTAGGTTGAAAACCTAATTGAGATACTTAATACTAGCTGTGAACCTTCAGGCAAGTAATGCTGATGCTTTATTTCTCTTTCTGTCTCTATACCGTCCTGGTAGGTTAAGGATTGAATAAGAAAACAAATACAAAGTATAAAGTGCCAGAGTCACATGAACTCAGCAAATAGCAGTTGTTAACATTACTAATATTACAAGAGGCTATGGAAGTTAAAGAAAGCCAATTCACTGTACTTCAAGAGAGGAATGATAGGGTCTGGGGAATATCCCAAATGTGTTTACGGAACAAACCCTGAGGATTGGAAAAAAAAAAAAAAAAAGAATGAAAGGGCAATTAAGGTGGGTGATGCTCTTAAAGGGCAGAGAATTCTAATTTTTGTGTTCTCTGCTGCTAGCATTAAATCCAACCCACATATTCCTTCTCTGTCTCCGTTTTTTAGTAGGCTCCACGCCCAACGTGGGGCTCGAACTCAAGGCCTGGAGATCAAGAGTCCCGTGCTCTACAGACTGAGGTAGCTAGGTGCCCCGTGAACCATGTATTTTCAATAAAGAGTGAATGGAAGAATACCCGTTAATAAGGTTGGAGAAATAAAAGATTTGAGCGAAACTGTTGCAAGTATCATTTTACATTAAAGGAAACCTAGGAGTTAGAGTCAGGAATCATGGAGCAGTCTTTTGACTACTGACCTGTGTTTATACTGGCTGCACAACTTACCTGCTGTTTGGCTTTAGCAAATTACTGAGACCTTGAATCGCCTCACCTACAAAACAGGGCTAACACCTACCTTACACAATTATGCTCAGAATTTAGTACCAAGCAATTATCCAAGAGCCTGGCACTAATAAAGCATTCAATAATGAAAGCGGCTGCAGCTAACTTCTCCTTTGGGTCTTTCTCAGTACCTGTGAAATGACAGGATAAGAACAAATTTCCTCCAATGTTCCAACAAGCACTGAAAAATTATACTAGGTTTGCCAAGGACGAAGAAAGGCCCCGCCCGGCCCGCGCCACACAGGTCACCTACGCAAACTGCAGTCCTGGAGCCCGCATCTGCGTCGCTGAGCCATGGAAGGCGTGATCGATGCCAGGCCGTTAGAGAGACGGGGCCTAGACAGGCTGCATGTGAGACCCCGCGGAATCTCAGGAACACCAGCCCACACCACCATCCGATTTCTCTAGAGGCGAAGCCTCGAAAAAGGTTGAGGGGAGGCCGGAAGTGACGCAAGGTCGTGAGGAACCGGAAATGACCGCAGCACGCCGGAAGTTTACCCGTTTCCAAGGCAACGGCTCCACCGTAACTACGACCGGTTAGCTGTAGTCGGGACGCTGGAAAGCACCTCGGAGGAGAGGGTAGCAGCTGACGGCGGCCGCCGCCAGAGCGACTCGCGGAGAGTAGCAATCGAAGACGGCGGCCGCCTCACTAGTCATCGCGTTTGGAGGACAAACGGCCGACATGGTCAAAGCGGCGGCCAGTTAAGGGAAAGAGTTAGCGAAGACAGGGGAAGTATCCGTGAAGACGGCGGCCACCTCTATAGGGGCTCTAGAAGAGTACGTGAAGACATCGGCTTCTCCCGCAGTGACTCGAGAAGAGTCAATGAAGACCTTGGCAGTGTCCCTCTGGAGAGAGTTAGGGGAGATGGTGGCCGCTGTTACAGCACCTCCTGGGAGACATTAAGGGGAGACCGCGGCTTCAGCAGCAGCGACGTGAATTTAAGTGAAGTTGGTAGCCACCAAACTAGTGACTGTGAGGGACCGGTCCGAGAAGACCGCGGCCTCCGCTTCAGTGATTCTTGGGAGGGGGTCAGAGAAGTCCCCCAAACCAGCGACTCCGGGGAGAGAAGCAGTGACTACCACAGCCGCCGCCTCAGTGACTCTTGGGAGGAAGGGAGTGCCGATGGCGGCCACAGCCTCAGTAATTCCTGGGACGAAGTAAGTGAAGATCGCGGCTACGCGGCCAGCGACTCCTCTGCGGTGAGCGTCAGCATAGACGCCAGCCGCCGCCTCAGTGGATTCTGGGAGGGAGAAAGTATAGACGAGGGTTCCCGCTGCGGGAGCTTCTGGGAGAGAACCAGGGAGGACGGCGGCCCCGGTGCTAGCGACGACGAAGGCGGTAGCCGCTGCAGTGGCTCGTGGGTGACAGCGAGTGAAGATCACCGTAGCAGTAGGGGCCTGGACTCGATTCCTCCCCGAAGTCCGCGGGATCGCACCATGCCGGTGGTGTCAGATTCAGGCCCCTCCACTTCCTCTAGGGAGACTGCAACCCCAAGTGAGTCAGACTACTTCTCTTGCCCGTCTCTGCCTCTCTTCTCACTTCACCCACATCACCGTTGGCCCTTTCTGGTAGTTTCGTTTCTCAGCTGTTACTCCTAATTTCCCTCTGACATATTTTAAGTGGGTCCCAAGGCTGTTCACCTGTTTCTCATCCTCCCTCCAGGTTTCCTCACTTTCTTCCCACCTGCTATGTTCCCGAGACTTCCTACCCAGATTGACATCAACGCTTGTTAAATCTTATGGACCCTTGGCTTCTCTGCAGCATTTGATCCTGTGGAGATGACTTTAGATTTACCTAGTTTTCTTCCACTCTACTGACGCTCCCTTTCCCTTTGATGACTTTTCTACCATCCTCTCCTTAAATGCTGTTTTCCCCCCCGTGGATAGTGCCATCACTGATGCTTTTTTTTTTTTTTTCATGGTCGTGTACTATGACTTCAACCCCTTTGAAATCTTTATTATTCAACCATCCAGTAAATATTTACTGAGGGCTTACTATTTGCTGTATCTTAAGGATACATCAGTGAAGACGACAGACACATTCCTTACATTTTAGGAGGAAAAATAAATGAGCAAATAATGACTAGTGTGATGAATATTATAAAGAAGAGTACAGTGTCCTTGGCTTCAGAATGGGGTGAGGGTAGGTATCAGAAAAAAAACTATGTATGAATACTGAGAGACACCTACCACTGAGATCTGCTGCAGACAAATATATACAGCTCCCTCTGGAACTCTTTGGCACCTCAAGATCAACTTGAGAAAAATAGGATTTTGTGTCCATATGCCCTCTCCGTCCTTCTTGGAGTTATCCCATTATGCCTTCCTTATTTCACCCACTGTATGCATCCTATTTCCATATTTGTTGAATCTGTCTCCTTTTCTGTTCCTGCTGTTACTCTCAGTTGAGAGTTTCAGCGTCTCTGGTGTGGACCACTGTAGCTTCTTACAAGGTCTTCCTGAGTCTCTAGTCTTACCTTTTTGCTCCCCTTCAGGAATAGGATGGGTGTGTGTGTGTGTGGTTTCTTGACCACATCCTACAATTCATGCTGTCTAGGATGCCTTTCCCTGTCCCCATTTTATCTGGCAAACTTCTGTTAATCCTTGAAGATTCATCTTAGAACTCACCTTCCCCAGAAATCCTTTTCTTTCTCATTTCCTTCTATCCTGGCTGATTTAGAAGTCTTCTGTGCTTCCATAAGTTCTTATGAATATTTATCATTGTTCTTATTGCATTATTTTATAATTTTTTTGTTTGTATCTCTCTGTGAGTTCTTTGAGGATAGAGACCATGTTGCCTTCATCTTTTTATCTTTATGGTAGAGACCAAATTAATGTTGAGTGGATACATGGGTGGATGAATGAATGAATTGGGATGGAATGTGGTGGGGGAGAAAAGGCTGTAAAGTTAGATGTAGCCAAGTTAGTGGAGGGCGTACATTGTCATACTGAGGGTTTGGGCTTTGTTCTCTAGACTAGCAGTGGATAACCAGATGCGGTTAGTGGAATAGAGGCATGGAGTGATCAGGATAGTGTCCTTGTACATGATGGATTAGAATGTCCTGTATAAAATGGATTAGAGTAGAACATCATTTGTAGATCTTGTATTGCTAGTTTAAAGGAGAATAATGAAAGTCTGACCTAGGGGATTACGTCATTAAACAATTATTAAGTGGCTTGGTTATTTTTGGTGCCCTCCTTACTCCCTTCCCCATATGCATATTTCTTAATTGTTCTTCAAGATCTTGCTCACATGTTTACTAGTCCCAACGTCTTAATTTCACCTATACTCACTTAGGGCAATACTGTCATTTTTTTTTACTTTATTGAATTTATCCAAATACATTTTATTTTTTTTATTTTTTATTTTTTTAATGTTTTTATTTATTTTTGAGACAGAGAGAGACAGAGCATGAATGGGGGAGGGGCAGAGAGAGAGGGAGACACAGAATCGGAAGCAGGCTCCAGGCTCTGAGCCATCAGCCCAGAGCCGACGCGGGGCTTGAACTCACAGACTGCGAGATCGTGACCTGAGCTGAAGTCGGACGCCCAACCGACTGAGCCACCCTGGCGCCCCCAAATACATTTTAAAGTGTTGGTGGAAATAAAATGCATTAAATCCCTGTTCATTTGCCATCATATTATCTTAGTGCCTGGAACGTGCTAGATGCTCAGAAAGGATTTTGAATAAAATGTATAGCATTTTGCTAAGGGGTGGCATGAGATGCAATTCCATCCCTCAAAGAAATTAACATTTGAGTTATTGAGAAAGGACATACACATGGATAAGTAGTAGTACAAGATTGCCTAGATTTTCTACCAGAAATGTCGGTGAGTTCTTTTGAAAACAGTTTGAGGTCAGGAATCATGCCTTTTTGTTTAGGAAATGCTTTGATTAAACTCTGTACTCTTCCTCCCTCAACAGCTGTTCATGCTGAGATATCTGTATTGCTTCTGGCTTACAGTACACATTAAATATTTCACAGTCACAATGCAGTCTTGTGATGTTTGGAACATTAAATTATAAAACATAAGACCCCTAGAGTGTATGAAGTAAAAATTGTGACCTGCCATTCCTTTCTTAGTGTAGTAGTATGAGAAGGATAAGAAAAGTATATTGATAGAATGTATCAGCCTATATGAGGTGAGGCTCTTGTAAAGTCTTTATCACTGGAGAGTAGGCCTTTGTTACAGAGAATGCACTGGGTATATTTCAGAATGATTACTTTCCCCCTTCCCCTGCCGAAGACATGAAAAGAGTCTTCTTGACTTTTCACAGTGATAACCTGGTGGGATTTACCCTAGTGGGGTAAAATCTATGAAAATGTGGGGGCCTTCTAAGACTGTGGCCTCAAGAGTTTCTCACTCATAGGCTAATACTTTCCCGACATCTAGCAATTTGTCACAGTTACCATTTCAGTGCTTCTAGGAGTTTATGGCTCCAGTGGCTTCTGCTCCAGGTAAGCTGAACTTGTTTGTGCTTCTGTATTTGTGTGTCTCTCCAGACTTGAGGCAGTTGACCTTGAGACCTCAGTTCTCTGATAAATCCAAGAAAAATAATTGATTTTCTGTTTGACAGCTTTTTTCCTGTATCTATGCGAGTGACAACTTCAATGCTCTTTATGTGTTAGAGCTGAAATGGAAGTCTGATTAAGATGTTAACCACAAATATCCTTGTAATAAATTATTTGGAAAATCAAAGTGATTTTGTGCTTTCTATTGAATCATTGCTTTAGGCTTTTTTTTTTTTTTTTGTAATATATTTTAAGCAATTTTTCAATAGGTGCCCAGAAGAAAGTGCATTTTGGTAACATACATGATGCAGTACGGGCTGGAGATGTAAAGCAGCTTTCAGAAATAATAGAACGTGGAGCCAGCATTAACAAAGTTGACATTCTCCATAAGTTTTCCCCTTTACATTGGGCAGCACATTCTGGAAGTTTGGAGGTAAGAAGCTGTATAAATTATTAAACTGAAGTTTACAGCTGTTAGCAATTTTGAAAATTTAGCAAATAGGATTGAGACTTTATGCTAGGTATTTGAAATATTTTTCTTTTTCCTCTTTTTTTAAAGTTTGTTTGTTTGTTTGTTTATTTATTTATTTATTTATTTATTGAGAGAGATAGAGTGTGAGCCGGAAGGGGCAGAGAGGGAAGGAGAGAGAGAATTCCAAGCAGGCTCCGCACTGTCAGAGCAGAGCCCCAAGGGGGCTCAAACCCACGAACTGTGAGATCACGACCTGGGCTGAGATCAGGAGCTGGATGCTCAACCGACTTAGCTACCCATGCGCCCCAGAAGTATTTTTCTTTTTCAATTCATCGTGATATTTGTTGTTCTGGTTACTGTACCTTTGTAACAAATTATCCCAAAAGTTAGTGGCATAAAATAACCATTGATACTCAGAAGCAAATCAGGAATTTGAATCTCATGGATAGCTCGTCTCTTTTTCATGATGTCTGGGGCTTCAGCTAGAAGATTGAAATACTGAGGCTGAAATCTTCTGAAGGCTTGTTCACGCAGATGTCTGGTGGAAGATGCAAGCTACAGGCTGGCTGCCTTAATTCCTCTCCATGTGAACTTTTATGTGAGGCCTCTCCACCTGGGCTAATTTGTGATTCCTCACAATGTGGTGGCTGAGTTCCAAAGGCAAGCCTGGAGGGTAACTTACAGAGGGTAACATATGAATACCTAATTCTATCAAATCTTAATATTTTTGCTATGGTTGCTTTAGATTTTTAGAAAATAAATGGAACCTCACAGATGTATTTGAAGTCCCTTAGCACCCCTCACGGGTGCCATTCCTCCCCTAACAACTCCAGAAGTAACTATTACCCTGCATTTGGTGTTTGATATTCCCATGTAGGGGCACCTGTGTGGCTCAGTCAGTTGAGCATCCGACTTTTAATTTGGGCTCAGGTCATAATCCTAGGGTCATGGGATTGAGCCCCATTCACCGTGGAGCCTGCTTGGGCCTGCCTCCCTCTCCCTCCCCCCCCCCCCCCCCCCCCCCCCCCCCCCCCCCCCCTCTCTCTCTCTCTCTCTCTCTTTCTTTCTCTCTCTCTCTCTCTCTACCTTCCCCTTGCCCCCTCCCTTGCCCTTGGGGATGCTCTCCCTTTCTCTCTCTCTCAAAATAAATTAAAAAAATACTATCTATGTTTTATGTTGTTATTAAATGATTGTATCATTGTTCTTAATAACATTTTATATAAATGACATTATACTATGTTCATCATCCTGCAGCTTTTTGTGTTCAACAATGTATTTTTGAGGCTTAACTATGATGGCATTTATGTATTCCATTTCTTTCAGGCATGTTATAATTATTCTTAGACTAATATCATCCATTTTTCAATGGCTATTTAGTTGGTTTTATTTTTTAGCTAGTACAGGCAGTGCTTACTGAATATTTTTATGCAAAAATTATTCTCAGGTTGTGTACAAGGCCAACTGCACTTTTTCCTCATGATTAGAGATTATGTGTGGAGAACTTATTTTAATTACTGCATTTCCCTAGCCGGTAGGCTGCAGGAGGTCTGCTATGAAGTGTTTGTTTTTTCTCCCTACCACACAGAGACTGCTTTCTATGAAAATGGCTTCTCTGTGTGATTTCTTGTTTGTTTGGGTTTTTCTGCTTCTCAAAACTGAATCTGGCCTGGAGAATCTCTCCGCCAGTTGTGTGCCCCACTTGAACTGTTGTAAACAAGGATTTTTTGATTTGGCCTATTAGTGGCTTCCTCTCATCTAGGAAGTATGTGCCTTGATGGTTCTTTCTCAGTTTGTAGCCCTGGGTGGGTATGTTCTCTGTTTCCTTCCATATCCCTATTGGATCTACACTTCGGCAGCTTTTTCCCATTTGTTTTGTAGCTTCGGGTGTTTCTTAGTTTCATCAAGGATAGAGTTTTATTCCTGTTTTTCTTGCCTTTTTTTTTTTTTAAATGATTTCAAAGAGAGTGGGGTTTCCTCTCTTTCGTGGTATCCTTTCAGCCTTTCTGATTACTCCCAGTCTTCTTTGGTTAACCTCCTCTGACTACTCTATAAATATAAGTATTTTTTATATTTCTGCTAATAGCCTTTTCTCTCCTACTTTATGTACTCTCTCTAGACAGTCTTTTAGCATTCCTTGGTTTTATCACTACTACATAATTACTGATTTGCTTTCTCTCTTGAACTCTGCTTATGTATCAGGTGCTTGATCAATAACAGCACATACGCATCTGACTGGATCTCTAATTGGTCTGAAACTAAACTAGTACTCTTTTCCCTCCCTTTCTTAGTTTTCCAGGCTATTGACTTGGCATCATTCTTGCATTGTCTCCATTTTTTCCGGAAGTGAAACACAATATCAACATTTGTCTGAAGGTGCACTTGATAATGCAGTGAGAACTGATCATTAGGTCATTGATTTTGTTCCATCTTTGTCTCCTGAGTTTGTCCTCTCCACCCTTTTAGCCACTGCTTTAGATCTAATTGATTTTCTTCTTTTGAAACCTTTAAGTCTGTGTAGTGACTCTTTATCCCCTATAGGATAAATTTCAAGCGACTTAATATAAGAGACTTCTCTCTGCAACCTCATCTCCCATCATACTTGTTTTATTCTGTAATACTGGTGACTACTGTCATTTCCTAAACTAGCCTGCTGTTCTTTGTTATCCTAGACTTTACACATACGGTTTTATCTGCCTGGTTTCACTCACCTCTTCCTACTGGTTACTTGGTTGAATTCCAGGTCAGGCAGCACCCACTTGGAAAAGCTTTGTGTGTCTCCCCCCCCCCCCCGCCCCCCCAACATCCCTTAGTAACCTACCTAGGAGCTACACCTAAATCTTACACATATTTTTAAAACTATATTTATTTGTATTTATCACATTGAATTGATCACTTTGAATCTCTTTTAGATTTTGAGCTCTTTGAAGGTACCATTTGGGTTTTGTTCCTCTTTTTTTCCACATTTGGCATATTGGATTCTCAATAAATGTTTGCTGTATAGCTGAATTTGCTGAACTAAATATATATACATTAAAAAAAAAAACCCACGTGTGTGTGTGTGTGTGTGTGTGTGTGTGTGTGGTTTTTTTTTTTTTTTTTTTTCTTATGATTTATTTTCGGGACACGCCTGGGTGGCTCAGTCAGTTGCGTGTCTGACTTTGGTTCAGGTTATGATCTCATGGTTTGTGGGTTCGAGCCCGTGTTGGGCTGTGTGCTGACAGATTCTGTGTCTCCCTCTCTCTCTGTCCTTCCCTCCACTCATGCTTTGTCTCTCTCTCTCAAAAATAAATAAATGTTAAAAAAAAAATTAAAAGATTTATGTTTAGAGAGAGAGAGAGAACAAACAAGTGGGGAGAGAGGGAGGGAGAGGGGGAGAGAGAGAAGGAGAGAGGGAGGGAGAGGGGGAGAGAGAGAAAGAGAGAGAGAGAGAGAGAGAGAGAGAGAGAGAGAATAAATATGAATCTCAAGCAGGCTCCATGCCCAGCACAGAGATGACATGGAGCTTGATCCCACAACCCTGAGATCATGACCTGAGCCAAAATCAAGAGTCAGATGCTCAACTGACTGAGCCACCCAGGCGCCCCTTAAATTTATATTTTAAGTGTTAGCATAGTGCATAACAGATATTCCAGAAATGTTTGTTGAATTTAACAAAAATAAGTTAAACCAAAACGTTTTGGTGCCCGTGTACCTCTCCATTTAAAGATCATCTCCTCATTCTCTACTTGACTACTACATTAATGATCTCACATTTTGTTATCCTTTCTGAAATTTCTTAAGACTGTGGTACTTATGTTGGTAATATAATCACTAGATAAACAACTAGTGAAAACTATGCTTCATTAGACTTCATTTTTTTTTTTTCTTCGTGAGATGAAATCAGCTCTTGAGCCCCTATGGTAAACTTTTTATTTCAGATATATTTTTTACTTCCAGAATTTCTTTTTCTTCTTTCTTTTTTTAAAAATAACTTGTCTCGGGGCGCCTGGGTGGCTCAGTCGGTTAAGCGTCCGACTTCAGCTCAGGTCACTATCTTGCAGTCTGTGAGTTCCAGCCCCCCGTCGCGCTCTGGGCTGATGGTTCAGAGCCTGGAGCCTGTTTCCGATTCTGTCTTGGTCTCTCTCTGCCCCTCCCCCGTTCATGCTCTGTCTCTCTCTGTCTCAAAAATAAATAAAACGTTAAAAAAATGTTTTAAAAATAAAAATAACTTGTCTCTTTGTGTATATTTTCTTTTTTTTTCATTTTCTGCAATTGTATTACTACTTTCACATTTTAAAGTTAACTTGGAAATATAATAGTATTTCATATATTTGGATAGGAATCAATATTTTAATATTCATGGACACAAAATAATTACAATTATTTGAAATTAAAATGAATCTTAATAATCTATAATTGAACAATAGTCTCAAAAACATAGATACTTATAGTTTTATTATAATTCATATAATTCATTTTTATCCACAACTTTGAAATTGAATTGTTTGCCAAACATAGCATGAATTAAGCAAAACTTTAATTCAATTAATACATTTTTATGAGTGTGTATTTATTTCTATTAAAGATTTTATTTAAAAAATTTTTAATGTTTATTTATTTTTGAGAGAGAGAGAGACAGAGTGTGAGCTGGGAAGGGACAGAGAGAGGGAGACAGAATTTGAAGCACGCTCCAGACTCCAAGCTGTCAGGACAGAGCCTGATGTGGGGCTTGAACTCATGAACCACGAGATTATGATCTGAGCCTAACTAAGATGGACACTTAAGCAACTGAGTACACAGGTACCTCCCTCCTTTTTTTTTTTTAATAAGTGCACTCTTTTTTTTTTTTTTTTTTTTATATGTTTATTTTTGAGATAGAGGCAGAGCATGAGTGGTGGAGAAGCAGAGACAGAGGGAGACACAGAATCCAAAGCAGCCTCCAGGCTCTGAGCTGTCAGCACAGAGTCTGAGGTGGGGCTCTAACCCATGAACTGCAAAATCATGACCTGAGCCGAAATTGGACACTTAATGAACTGAGCCATACAGGGACCCCTTTTATGTTTTTAAGTAATCTCTATACCCAACATGGGACTTGAACTCACAACCCTCACAGGGTCAAGAGTTGTATGCTCTGCTGACTGAGCCAGCCAGGCTCCTATATGTGTGTGTGTTAAAAAATTTTTTTATAAGTATACTCCTTAATCGCTGTTTCAGCCACTCCTCACTCACCTCCTCTCTGATAACTATCAGTTTGTTCTCTATAGTTATGAGTCTGTTTCTTGGTTTGTCTTCTCTCTCTCTCTTTTTTTTTTTTAACCTTTGCTCGTTTGTTTTGTTTCTTAAATTCCACATAAGAGAGAGATCATATGTATTTGTCTTTCTCTGACTGACTTATTTCTCTTTGATGAGTCATTGTCATCATACTTTCCTTTAATTTTTTAAAATGTTTATTTATTTTGGGATAAAGAGACAGCACTAGTGGGGAAGGAGCAGAGAGAGAGAGAGAGAGAGAGAGAGAGAGAGAGAGAGAGAGGGAATCCCAAGCAGGCTCCACATTGTCAGTTCAGAGCATGACGTGGGGCTTGAGCTTATGAATTGTGATATCATGAGCTGAAATCAAGAGTCAGATGCTTAACCAGCTGAGCTACTCAGGTGCCCCTCCTTTAATTCTTTAAATATAAATTCTTTCATTCTTATTTATTTATTTTTTTAAAGTTTATTTATTTTGAGAGAAACAGAGACTGTGTGAGTGGGGGAGGGGCAGAGAGAGGGAGACAGAATCTCAAGCAGGCTCTGCCAGTACAGAGCCTTACATGGGGTTTGAAGTCACAAAACCTCGAGATCATGGCCTGAGATGAAACCAAGAGTCGGATGCTTAACTGACTGGGCCACTAGGCGCCCCTAAATATAAATTCTTTAAAAAAAATTCCTTTTAGTTATCCCAAACTGTTTATAATAACTGCTATATTAAGTCATATTAAGTCCAGCCCTGGGCCCTCTCAGATATTGTTTCTGTTGATCATTGTATACATCTCATAATTTTTTTTGTTTGCCTAGACATTTTGAAAACCACTTTTTTTTTTTTTTTTTTAATTGAGAGAGGTAGAGAGAGTTTGAGTGGGGCAGAGGGTGAGAGAGACTATCTCGAGCAGGTTCCACGCTAGGCCTGGAGCCTAATGTGGGTCGTGATCCCACAACCCTGGGATCAGGACCTGAGCCGAAATCAGGAGTTGGATGCCCAACTGACTGAGCCACCTAGGCACCCCAGAAAACTGCACGTTTTAGATTATATATTGTAGCAGCTTTGAATTCTGATCTTATTCAGGTGTGCTTGTTGTTATGTGTTTGCTTGTTGACTTACCTGGACTAAGTGTATGGAATCTGTTCCCCACAGTGTGTGGTCGCTGCTTAGTTTTTTTGTTTTTGTTTTTAAAAATTCTTATTTTTTTAAAATTAAAAAAAAATTTGTTTAAATGTAGCTTATTGTCAAGTTAGCTAACATACAGTGTGTACAGTGTGCTCTTGGCTTTGGGGGTAGATTCCCATGATTCATTGCTTACATACAATACTCAGTGCTCATCCCAACAAGTGCCCTCCTCAATGCCCATCACCCATTTTCCCCTCTCCCCAGTCTCCCCATCAGCCCTCAGTTTGTTTTCTGTATTTAACAGTCTCTTAAGGTTTACCTCCCTCTTGTTTGAAACTATTTATTCCCCTTTCCTTCCCCCATGGTCTTCTGTTAAGTTTCTCAAATTCCACATTTGAGCGAAAACATATGATATCTGTCTTTCTCTATTACACTTAGCATAATACCTTCCAGTTCCATCCATGTTGCTGCAAATGGCAAGATTTCATTCTTTCTCATTGCCAAGTAGTATTCCATTGTGTATATAAACCACATCTTCTTTATCCATTCATCAGTTGATGGACATGGGCTCTTTCCATAATTTGGCTATTGTTGAAATCGCTGCTATAAACATTGGGTACATGTGCCCATATGAATCAGCACTCCTGTATCCTTTGGATAAATTCCTAGTAGTGCTATTGCTGGATTGTAGGGTAATTCTATTTTTAATTTTTTGAGGAATCTCCACACTGTTTCCCAGAGTGGCTGCACCAGTTTGCATTCCCACCAACAGTGCAAGATGGTGCCTGTTTCTCCACATCCTTGCCAACATCTGTTGTTTCCTGAGTTGTTAATTTTAGTCACTCTTACTGGTGTGAGGTGGTATCTCAATGTGGTTTTGATTTGTATTTCCCTGATGATGAGTGATATTGAGCATCTTTTCATAAAATATCTAGGAATAAACCTAACCAAAGATATAAAAGATCTGTATGCTGAAAACTATAGAAAACTTATGAAGGAAATTGAAGAAGACGCAAAGAAATGGAAAACCATTCCATGCTTATGGATTGGAAGAACAAATACTGTTAAAATGTCAATACAACTGAAAGCAATCTACATATTCAATGCAATCCCAATCAAAATTGCACCAGCATTATTCTTAGAGCTAGAACACACAATCCTAATGTTTGTATGGAACCACAAAAGGCCCTGAATAACCAAAGTAATGTTGAAAAAGAAAACCAAAGCGGGAGTCATTACAATCCTGGACTTTAGCCTCTACTACAAAGCTGTAATCATCAAGATAGTATGGTTTTGACACAAAGCAGACACATAGACCATTGGAAGAGACTAGAGGATGCAATCTGGGTGGCTCAGTCAGTTAAGTGTCGGATTTCAGCTCAGGTCATGATCTCATAGATCATGAGTTTGAGTCCTGCATTGTGCTGTGTGCTGATAGCTGAGCCTGGAGCCTGCTTCTGATTCTGTGTCTCCCTCTCTCTCTGCCCCTCTCATGCTCTGTTTGTCTCTCTCAAAAATAAATAAACATGAAAAAAAATTAAAAAAATAAAGAATGTAGAATTGGACCCACAAATGTATGGCCCACTAATCTTTGGCAAAGCAGGAAAGAATAATATCTAATGGAAAAAAGACAGTCTCTTTACCAAATGGTGCTGGGAGGACTGGACAGCAACATGCAGAAGAATGAAACTGGACCACTTTCTTATTACCATACACAAGATAAACTCAAAATGGGTGAAAGACCTAAATGTGAGACAGGAAACTATCAAAACCCAAGAGAGGAGGGGCGTCTGGGTGGCTCAGTCGGTTTAGCACCGACTTCAGCTCAGGTCATGATCTTATGGTTTGTGGGTTCGATTCCTGCATTGGGCTCTGTGCTGACAGCTCAGAGCCTGGAGCTTGCTTTGGATTCTGTATCTCTCTCTCTGTCCCTCCCCTGCTCGCACTCTGTCTCTGAAACATAAATATAAAAAAAAATTAAAAAAAAAAAAACCCGAGGGGGAAAATGCAACAACCTTTTTGACTTCAGCTGCAGCAACTTCTTTTTTTTATTTATTTTTTTAATTTTTTTTCCAATATATGAATTTTGTTGTCAAATTGGTTTCCATACAACACCCAGTGCTCATCCCAAAAGGTGCCCTCCTCAATACCCATCCCCCACCCTCCCCTCCCTCTCACCCCCCCCCCCCTCCCCCCCCCATCAACCCTCAGTTTGTTCTCAGTTTTTAACAGTCTCTTATGCTTTGGCTCTCTCACACTCTAACCTCTTTTTTTTTTTTTTTCCTTCCCCTCCCCCATGGGTTTCTGTTAAGTTTCTCAGGATCCACATAAGAGTGAAAACATATGGTATCTGTCTTTCTCTGTATGGCTTATTTCACTTAGCATCACACTCTCCAGTTCCATCCACGTTGCTACAAAAGGCCATATTTCATTCTTTCTCATTGCCACGTAGTATTCCATTGTGTATATAAACCACAATTTCTTTATCCATTCATCAGTTGATGGACATTTAGGCTCTTTCCATAATTTGGCTATTGTTGAGAGTGCAGCTGCAGCAACTTCTTACTTGACACATCTCCGAAGGCAAGGGAAATAAAAGCAAAAATGAACTATTGGGACCTCATCAAGATAAAAAGCTTCTGCACTGCAAGGGAAACAATCAACAAAACTAAAAGGCAACCAATGGAATGGGAGAAGATATTTGCAAATGACATATCAGATAACGAGTTAGTATCCAAAGCAAACTCAACACCCAAGAAATAACCCAGTGAAGAAATGGGCAGATGACATGAATAGACACTTTTCCAAAGAAGACAACCAGATGGCCAACAGACACATGAAAATAATTCTTACTATTTTTTAAAAAAATTTTTACTTTTTTAAATAAATTAAAAAAATGTTTTATTTTTGAGAAACAGAGACACAACGTGAGTGGGGCAGGGGCAGAAAGAGAGGGAGATGCAGAATTGGAAGCAGGCTCCAGGTTTTGAGCTGTCAACACAGCGCCTGATGTGGGGCTCGAACCTACAGACTGTGGGATCATGACCTGAGCCGGAGTCAGATGCTTAACTGACTGAGCCACCCAGGCCCCCAAACTTTTTTTTTTTTTAATATATTTTTTTTTTTAAAGAAAATTCTTGTTATCTTTAAGCCTGGCTTCCTAGGGGTTACTATTGCATCAGTGACTGATCAGAGGTTGTGCTTAGGTACCTTGAGCCCGTAAGGTTTCTGTCTTTTGCTGATGAGTCTGGATGTGGCTTGGGGAATGTTTTCCAAGTCCAAGCAGTTTATTGTAAGTCAGCTTGACTTTGCTTTTTTTTTTTTAATTTAAATTTTTTAAAATAATGTGTTTAGCCAGGGATATATAGCCAACTTGGGCCCTCTTCAATCTTTCCTGAGAATAAGCAGCTTTGTATATGTAGATGGCCTTTTAGATTACAAGGGATAAGTGGAATCTTAGCAAGGCCCACTGGCTCTCTAATTTCTTGGGTGTTTCTATTAGTTTTATGGGAGGTCTTTTGTTTTTTGTCTTACCCAGTATTGTGACTTCAGGTGAGCTCTAATATTGGCTTTCCCAGATTGTTGGCCACTTGGGTTTGGAATTGTTTTTGACTATGTGCTTGGGCATGAAATTTTCAGTCCCTCCAGCAAGACAGTGAGCTGTTCAGCTGGGGAGAAATTCTGTACCCTATAGCTATGGGGTAGGGATAGTTGTAGTCTCAGGCTAATCTGCCACAGATTCCACTTGTTGTTACTGAGATTCAGAAGATTTTCTTGAGTAAATGCTTCTTATTTTGCTATATGCCTCTGATGAATTCCCATAGTCTTTAAATTGTTGTTTTTGAAAACTTTATCTGGTTTTATCATTGCTTCTTGGGGAGGATTTGCCAAGCTCCTCATTTAGCCATTTCTGAAATCTTATTGATTGGTCAGTTGATTTTTGGCAAAGATACAAATGCAATCCAATGGAGAACAGATGGTATTTTCATTAAATGTTGCTGGCACAATGGAACAGTCGTATGTGAGAAAATGAATCTCAACTTATATTTGGCACCTCATGTAAAAATATACTCAGAATAGATCATAAACAAAGGTAAAACTTAATCTTGTAAGACTTCTGGGAGAAAACATAAGTGAAAATATTTGCAAATCATATATCTAAGAACTTGTAGCCAGAATATATGAGACTCTTATAATTTGGTAGTAAGAAAACAAAAAACCCAAATAAAAAATGAGTGCATGACTTCGATAGACACTTCAAAAGTACCAACTGAATGACAATTGGATGGCAATTGAGCACATGACATGTTCCACATCATTAGCCATTAAGGAAATGCAAATTAAACCCACAGCCAGATGCCACTACATACCTATTAGAATGGCAAAACAAAAACAAAAATGATACTACCAAGTATTGACAAGAATAGGGAGCAACTGGAACTCTTGTACATTGCTAGTAGAAATGTAAAATGGTATAGCCACTTTGGAAAACAGCTTGGTAGTTTCTTATAAAGTTCAACATATGCTTTACTTATGTTCCAGCAATCCTGCTTAAACATATTATCTAGGAGAAATAAAAAACTTATACATGAATGTTTGCAATGATTTTATTCTCCTGTAACTGAATGGTGTTAGCATACAGTAGTCTGTCCCTAAATATTTGTTGATAAATTGATAACTTACTGTGATTAGTAGTGAAGTTGAGCCTTTTTTTTGTCATCATATTTTATTGGCCTTTTATCTCTCTGACAGGCAAATGATACCTAAATGTTAAAAGCCTTTTAACAAGTGATGCAGCTATAACTGATGTGACGGTGTATCCCAATGATACAATCAATTCATTCATTCATTCTTTCTTTTCTTTCTTTCTCTCCTTCTTTTTTAAATTTTAAGTAGGTTCCAACCCAGTGTGGTGCTTGAACTAATGACTCTAAGATGGAGAATCTCATGCTTTACCGACTGAGCCAGTCAGGTGCCCCCATACAATAAATTCTTTTTTTTTTAATAAAATTTTTTTTTTAACATTTATTATTGAGAGACATAAACAGAGCCTGAGCATGGGAGGGGCAGAGAGAAGGGGAGACACAGAATCCGAAGCAGGCTCCAGGCTCCAGGCTCCAGGCTCTGAGCTGTCAGCACAGAGCCCGATGTGGGGCTTGAAGTCACGAACTGTGAAATCATGACTTGAGCTGAAGCCGGTTGTTTAAGCGACTGAGCCACCCAAGTGCCCTGACAATAAATTCTTTAAAAAGAAACTTCTTGCAGATAGAATCTCCAAACTTGAACATATGAAGACAGTAATACTGTATGTGGCTCAGACCTCTAGTATTGTAATCTATTGAGACCTATGTTAATTAAAATATTAAATGAGGATGCATTTGACCCTTGCCCCATTTTTCTTTTTCTTTTCTTTTCCTTCCTTCCTTCCTTCCTTCCTTCCTTCCTTCCTTCCTTCCTTCCTTCCTTTCGAGTTTCGAGTTTCAGAACGAGAGCCAGAGCGAATCAGTTGGGGGAAGGGCAGAGAGATGGAGAGAGAGATTTCCAAGCAGGTTCCACACTGTCAGCACAGAGCCTGATGCAGGGCTGGAACTTAGGAACCGTGAGATCATGACCTGAGCTGAAATCAAGAGTTGGATGGTTAACCTACTGAGCTATCTAGGTGCCCTAACCCTTGCCTCAACCATTTTTTAAAGCCACTTAAAAAAATTTCTTTTGGGGGTGCCTGGGTGGCTCAGTCGGTTAAGCGGCCGACTTTGGCTCAGGTCATGATCTCACGGTCTGTGAGTTCGAGCCCCACGTTGGGCTCTGTGTTGACAGCTCAGAGCCTGGAGCCTGTTTCAGATTCTGTGTCTCCCTCTCTCTGACCCTCCCCCATTCATGCTCTATCTCTGTCTCAAAAGTAAATAAATGTTAAAAAAAAAAATTTTTTTTAGTGTCATCAGGATAACAATGTTTGCTCTGACAGAAGCTTTTGGCCCCCTTTAAAGATCTATGACAGAGGTTGCAAATTGGCAGCCATTGAGTGAAGTTGACTCACAGATGTGTTTTGTTCGGCTTACACAGTATTGGTGAAATAAAAGATTTGGATCAGCATTTCACTTACAGCAACAACTGGCTGGGATTAAGTAGCATCTACATTCTATGGGCAAGGAACGTCATCTTCACTTTGCCATAGCTCCCACCATTCCCTAATGTTTACCCCCAAAAAACCCCACAAAAAACAAAGATCTAAAGACATAAAAAACCAGTTTTGCCTTATCACTTGTTAACATGATTATCTTCTTAATTTAGTGTCTTCACTGGCTCCTCTGGCATGGAGCTGATATCACCCAAGTAACCATGAGAGGTTGGACAGCAGCTCACATAGCTGCAATCAGAGGCCAAGATGCTTGTATGCAGGTAATAATAACTTTGGTTACTTTTTTAAAAACTGGTAAGTTTAATTACTTTAGCATAGTTTGGTTGGGTTGTTGCTTTTATTCTAATAATTTGATCCATAGATTTAGTTCTTTGTCCTAAACAAGAACTTACCGAATTCTGTGACTCAGATATTTTGGTACCAACAACTTAAACAAAGTATGTGAGACTGGGGATCCTTTTATCTCTGAAGTTATTGGCTATCTGATAGATTGTTTTAAGGGCTTTCATAGACATGCCCAGATTATCTCCTTCATAGCTTGCCACGTCTAAAATTTCTTATTTAATGTAATTTTTTTTACCAGAGTTACACATTAATATATGCAGGATCTAGCTTATTAGAGTAACTAGATATAATCAGTGTACTGAAATAAACTGGAATTTGGAGGAATACAAAATTGTATAAGCAAACAGTTCCTGGGTATAAGAAGCCTGAGATTCTATTTGGGAATGGTAAGCATTTACTCAGTGAGTTATAAAACAATACAGAGCACAGTCTATGATTAAGATTCTAATGATTGGAAGGTGATAGAGGAATCATAAATGGAGGAAATACAACTTCATCTAAGTCTAAAAGAACAGGTTGATTTCAGAAAGTTAAATAGTGAGGAAGCATTGTAAGTAGAGTTTATATCAGGAGCAAATAAAAATAATGATTATCACTTTTTATGTGTCAATTACAGTTTTCCATGCATCGCATCATTTAATGTAACAATCTTATGTGTTCCCCTTTTTATAGATAAAGAAACAGATTCAGAGAGTTAAGTACCTTGCCTAAGTAAGTGACAAAGCCAGGACTGGAACCTAGATTTTATTCTATTAACCTCTATCTGTAATTCTATGTGAAATACTGGAATTGGAAAAATAAGGGTGTTCAGGGGATAAACTATTATATGAGTTTGAATTGTAGATGTTTTGTTGTTATATACTATTATGAATTAAGTGTGCATAGCCAGGTATGTAAAATATCTTAGAAGTAGAATAAAGATTAATTTGTATAAGAGACAGAGTTTTTATATGCATACTAATATATACTCTTACACATACATATAATACATGCATACTTATACATACGTACACATGCACATGAGCGTTAATAGAGGAATGAAGTAATGAAAGCAGTTTTTCAGGAGATTATTCTAACAAGATTTATCAAGGATTACCTAGGATGAGGAGATGATTTGGAGGCAAGAAGACCAGTTAGAGACTTTTGGTGTCATCACTACCCATAGAGGGAGAAATTTTATGGTGGCACTGGGAAAGAAAGAAAATGATTGAAGACATCTTGCAAAGCAGGCATTGATAGAATAGAGTGAAAATTTAAATTCGTTTAAAATTTATTTTAAAAATTAAAATTAAATTTAAATTCATTTAATTTTAAAGACAGAATGACAGATAAGTATGACACTACAGATACATAAATCTGAAAGGCAGGGGAGATATGGGAGCAAAAATGTTGAGTTCAGTTTGGCACATGTTGTTTAGGGGCCCTGTAGGTAATTCATGTGCAGAAGGTCCAAGCAGCTGAAAAGGGTGCTGGAGACAAAGATTTCAGGAGTAATAAAGTATAGAGAAGAGAAGGGAGTATTGAGGATTGAATTTTGAAGAATGTTACTAGCAGTGATGGTAGGAAGTGGAGAAATGAGTAAAGAATTCAGAGGAAGAAGTGGGAGATAGGAGAGCCAGGGTTCATTAGGGCTGTGCAAATGAAGGAGGAAGTATAAGAAGTTAGGTAGAGTATCACAGTTACAGGACGAAGCTAAGGAAATGCTATTGGACTTGAGAGCTCACTATCAGGCGAGATTGCTGTATTTCCATGTAGTGTTAGGGGTGGCACATGGTTTGCAGGGGAATTTGAAGTTGAGGCATTGAGGTATTAGTTTGAGAAGTAGGCAATGGAAGAGCAAATACCGTAGTAACTTCAGGGAACATCAGGGTCGAATGAAGCTTTACTTGTTGCTTTCCTTCCTCTAATCATTAGATGAAACCATTCCCTTTGTTCTTTTCATTCTCAGAGATTTTGTAGTACTTTTTTGGTACTATACTGTGTAGTTGTTGCTTATCAAGGACTTCTTTGTATAGTTGATGATCTTTGTCTCTATGTATGTCCTAATTCCCTAGGTTGACATGTCTTCATATTCTTTGTAGTGATTTTTAAAACACAGCAAACACTCAGAATATGGTTTGTGATGATTATTGACTAGTTTGTTAATTATGGAGACTATTCTTAAAACTTGATAAGAATTATGACTGAGTCTTTTGCTAAGATACTGGTAAATACAGACTGGTTAAAAAAGAAACAAAGTCTGAGGGCGTATAACTAGGGGCACCTGGGTGGCTCAGTTGGTTAAGCATCTGACTTCAGCTCAGGTCGTGATCTTAAGGTTCGTGGGTTTGAGCCCCTTGTTGGGCTGTCTGCTGTCAGCACAGAGCCTGCTTCAGATCCTCTGTCTCCCTCTCTCTCTGTCTCTGTTTCTCTCTCTCTGCCCCTCCCCCACTCATGTTCTCTCTAAAAAATAAACAAACATTAAAGAAATACAATATTAAAAAATATTAACTAATAATTCTTTTAAACCAATTACTTGGTATACTATATAGAGAGATGGGCTATGTATATGATATAACCCATATACAGAAACTAGGCCAATTGTAAATTCTGATGGGATTTCCTCAGATGCAGTTAGAAATTTTATTTGGAGCTAGAGCTAGTTACTTTAATAAATAATCCTTTTACAGTATTTTGAAACTCAGGTAATAAAAGATACTGCTTTTGAAATAGTGGAAGTTTACTTTTTTAGTTTATTAGCTTAGCATTAAAGTATTTAATTTAGTGATTATTAATCTCTGTTCCTGAAAGCGTGCCTTATAAATTATATGTACATGCTCAAATCAGAGTGTGAAATCAGGTATTATAAATATCTCTTAGGCAAGGTTAAAAAGGATCTCAAGTGTTTTCTTAGTATTAGCTAAGAATTTCTCATACTTTGCCTGTGGCACATGTGTAAGAATTTATATAGTAATCTAGCTATAGGTTGGTAAATTGCTTGCCTAATAATCTGAATCTGCATTTATGATTTAGCATATATATATATATATTTATGTAAACTCTTATATATCTATTTTGAGGCTCTCATAATCAATGGGGCAAATCTGGCAGCTCAAGATGATCGTGGATGCACTCCTTTACACCTTGCTGCAACACACGGACATTCTTTCACTTTACAGATAATGCTTCGAAGTGGAGTGGTAAGAGATTCTTGTTAATATGTGAGAATGTATAATCAGATATGTAGAGTAGCATTTGGTAGCCTGGTTATCTCTTCTTGACTTTTAAAATCTCTTATATGACGTTGGAGAAGTAATTTGATATATCTCTTTAACTTTTCTGTCTTTAAACATGGGAGCAATAATTTAGATAAAGCTTCAAAAAAACCCAGTTTAGGGGCGCCTGGGTGGCTCAAGTCAGTTGAGCTTCTGACTCTTGATTTCGGTTCAGCTCATGATCCCAGGGTCGTGGGATCAAGCCCTGCATTGGACTCTATGCTGACAACATGGAGCCTGCTTGGGATTCTCTCTCTCTGTCACTCTCACTCTTCCCCTCTCTCCCTTACGCCCTCTCTCCCTCCTTCCCTCCGTCCCTCTCTCCTTCTCCGACTGTGCATGTGTACTCTCTCTCTCAAAATAAAGAAACTTTAAAAAATAGAAACCAACTCCAATTTAGCAGTGCAAAGTATTTCAGAGGCCGTGGGTTCTTCATGTCAGTTCAGAGTTTAACTGGGAAGATTCTGAAGTTTTCAAATACATCTTAACCAGTGATTGTAAATCTTTCTGAATTTCTGTGTGCTTGCCTGTTTGTTTTGTAACTTATTTCATACACTAATTTAGAAAGTGATTTTTAATGTTTGTTTATTTTTGAGAGAGAGAGAGACAGAATGCAAGCGGGGGAGGGGCAGAGAGAGAGGGCGACACAGAATCTGAAGCAGGCTGCAGGCTATGAGCTGTCAGCACAGAGCCCAATGCAAACCACCAAACCACGAGTTCATGATCTGAGGCGAAGTTGGCCGCTTAACCGACAGAGCCACCCAGGTGCCCCAGAAATTTTCTTTATTGTAATATTTACTTTAATATTTCCCAGTGGTTGTTAAAAAAAAAAAAAAACTTAAAAGAACTAACCATATTGAAGACATTGTGGTAAGAGTTGAGAAAAAGTTAAAGGACTATTAAGTATTTTTATTTTGTCATTAACTCTTTGTTTATGCTCTCAAAGATATGATTGGATCATTTGAGAAATCCCTTTCATTTTATTGGTCAAGAACACAGGTTCTTTTTAAGTCCCTTTTTAAAAACTATTTTTATGAAACTAGCTATTGTTTTTTTAAAAGACTATTTTATAAAATTTCATTAGTATTTTATTAGCTCATATGTTTAAATCAGTAGTAAATTTTTCTATTAAATTTGTTGTTTGCCTTATATTTTTAAGAACAGTCCCCAATTTTCATTTGCAGAATTAAGCTGCTTGACTTATTGTTTCTTCTGCAAATGGAAAAAAAACTGAGTTCTTGTGAATGTTACCTCTAGGATCCCAGTGTGACTGATAAGAGAGAATGGAAACCTGTGCACTATGCAGCTTTTCATGGGAGGCTCGGCTGTTTGCAGCTTCTAGTTAAATGGGGATGCGGCATAGAAGATGTGGACTACAATGGAAACCTTCCAGGTATTCTTTACAAAAGCAACTTTTAAATGATTGTGTTTAAGAAATTTAAACTTGTCATCATTCTAACAGTCCCTCAAAAACCAAAGTAGTAAATACATTGACATGAACGTTTTTTACTCTTACACCTATGTTATATACCTGTCATATGATAGATTTTTTTTTTCTGGAACCATATCAGCAAAAGAGAAATTAGCAAAATTAAACTTGGATTTACTCTTCCCACCAGCTGTTTTGTTTATCTACTGTCTAGGGTTATTATTATTATTTTTAATGTCTATTTATTTGTGGGGGGAGAGAGCAGGGAAGGGGCAGAGAGAGAGGAAGAGAGAGAGAATCCCAAGCAGACTCCACACTGTCAGCTCAGAGCCTGACTCTAGGGTTATTATTTTTTAACTTCATACAGCTTCACTTCCCAGACTACTGTTTATAAAAAAATCATATAAATAGTGGATACTCATGTATTTGAGTTAATTTTCTAACTGCAGTTGGCTAGCCTGCGATTAGCTGGCTATTTGAGACCTGTACCTTAAACACTCTGTCTTCTTCTAAGAGGTGCTGTAGAAATTCAGAAGAGGAATAGGTCACAGAGTGGAGTGCAGGTTACTAAAAATTATACTCGAATTATGTCTTAAAAGAATCTTAAGTAGCAAAACAAGTGAAGGGGGAAGCCCAGGCAAACTTGTTCATACCTGAATAGCTTCACTCAAATCACTTTTTGGCTTAAAAACTTCTTAGATTGCTATGGAGCTCTGATTTCTTAGCTTGGTGTGCTGTATGCTCATAATTTGGCTTGTATCTTGGCCTCCTCTTCCACCCCTTTACCCTACTGTCTGGGATTGTTTTGCTTCTTTCCAAAGTACATCCTTTATTGTTCATATAGAAAAGATCTGTTGGTATGGACTCTCAATTTTTATATATCTGGAAATTGTTTTGCTCTTATTCTTTTTTTTTAATAAATTTTTAAACTGAACTATAAACAAAAGTACCCAATTTCAATGGACAGCTCATTGAATTTTCACAAATGAGTAGTTTTCTGTAACCATTAGCCAGATCAAGAAATAGTCTCTTTCATGTCCCCTTTTTGGTTACCAAGAAAGAGTCTCCAAAGTTACTCATCTCACTTCCAACATAAAAATTAGTACTTTTTTCTTTCTGAACTCTATGGGATAAAATAATACACTGGTATTCCTTTTTGTCTGACTTGACTTTCCAAGGTGATTGTTATCAGTTCGTACACTGTTGAGTGGTATTTAAGACTTTGAGTTACTCTACTCTCTCATTAATACTTGTCATTATTACTTTTTTTTTGTTTTAATCATTCTTTTGGGTGTAATACTTTATTGTGGTTTTAATTTACATTTTTTTGATTAAAAATGTAGAACAGCATTTTTTTTTTCCTGGAATTTTATACCTCTCTTTAAAATTTTTTTTTCTCATTTTTTAAATTGAAGTATGTATGGGGCGCCTGGGTGGCGCAGTCGGTTAAGCGTCCGACTTCAGCCAGGTCACGATCTCGCGGTCCGTGAGTTCGAGCCCCGCGTCAGGCTCTGGGCTGATGGCTCGGAGCCTGGAGCCTGTTTCCGATTCTGTGTCTCCCTCTCTCTCTGCCCCTCCCCCGTTCATGCTCTGTCTCTCTCTGTCCCAAAAATAAATTAAATAAATAAATAAATAAATAAATTGAAGTATGTTTGACATACATGCTGTATTAGTCAGTTGTACGACATAATGATTTGACAATTCTATATATTACTCAGTGTTGACCGTGATGAGTGTAGTCACCGTCACCATACAACATTATTAGAATATTATTGACTATATTCCTTATGCTGTACTTTTTATTTCCATCATTTATTTTGTAACTGGTAGTTTCTATCTCTTAATCTCCTTTACCTGTTTCTCCCATCCCTTCAAGCCTTCCTCATTCTGGCAGCCTTCAGTTTATTCTTTGTATTTATGAATGTCTCTCACTCTCTCGCTCTACCTCTCTCCTTTTTTTTGTTGGTTTGTTTGATTTTTAGATTCCACATATAAGGGACATCATATGGTATTTGTCTTTCTGTATCTGACTTCAGTCACTTAGCATAATACTCTTTAGTTCCATCCTTGTGGAAAATTACAATATCTCATTCTTTTTATGGCTGAGTAATACTCCATTGTATATGTATACCACTTCCTCTTTATCCATTCATCTATCTATGGACACTTAGCTTGCTTCCATATCTGGGCTCTTATAGATAAGGCTGCCATAAACATAGGGTTGCATATATCCCTTTGAATTACTTTTTTTCCATTTCCTTTGGGTAAATACCAAGTAGTAGAATTACTGGACCTATGGTATTTCTATTTTTAATTTTTTGAGGAAACTCCATACTATTTTTCACAGTAGCTGCACCAGTTTACCTTTACACCAATAGTACATGAGAGTTCCCTTTTCTTCACATCCTCTCCAAAACTTGTGGTTTTGATTTGATGATCATCCCTGATGATGAGTGATGTTGAGCATCTTTTCATGCGTCTATTGGGCATCTGTATGTCTTCTTTGGGAAAATGTCTATTGAGATCCTCTGCCATTTTGAATTGGATTATTTCTGTTTTTATTGTTGAGTTCTTTATATATTTTGGATATTAACCTTTTGTTGGATATAATTTGCAAATATCTTCACCCATTCAGTAGGTTACTTTTTGTTTTGTTGATGGTTTCCTTTGCTGTGCAAAAGCTTTTTATTTTAGTATGATCCAAGTGGTTTATTTTTGCTTTTTTTTTTTTTTTTTCTTTTTTTGGCATGAGAAGATATATCCATAAATATGTTGTTAAGGCCCACGTCCAAGAGATTACTGCCTGTGTTTTCTTTTAGAAATTTTATGATTTCAGGTCTCACATTTAGTTCTTTAATCCATTTTGAGTCTATTTTTGTGTATGGGGTAAGAAAGTGGTCTAATTACATAATTATGCATATAGCTGTCCAGTTTACTCAGTGCCATTTATTGAAGAGAGTGTCTTTTTTTCTATTGTGTATTCTTCTTTGTTGTAAATTAGTTGACCAAATAATTGTGGATTTATTTCAGGACTCTATTCTATTTCACTGATATATGTGTCTGTTTTTGTGCTAGTACCATACTGTTTTTATTGCTGTAACTTTGTAGTTATTCTTGAAATCTGAGATTGTGATATCTGTAGCTTTGTTCTTGTTTTTCCCAGATTACTTCAGCTCTTTAGAGTCTTTTATGGTTCCATTCAAATTTTAGGATTATTTGTTACAGTTTTGTGAAAAATACTCTTGGTATTTTGATAGGGATTGTGTTAAGTCTGTGGATATTTTGGGTAGTATGGACATTTTATTAATATTCTTCCAGTCTGTGAGCCTGGTGTATGTTTTCATACGTGTCATCTTCAATTTCTTTAATGTATGGTTTTCAGAGTATAGGTCTTTCACCTCCTTGGTTAACTTTATTCTTAGGTATTCTTTTTGGTACAATTTTAGATGGAAATTAAAAAAAATTTTTTTAAATGTTTATTTTTGAGAAAATGAGAGACAGAGCGGGGGAGGTGAGAGAGGGAGACACCGAATCTGAAGCAGGCTCCAGTCTCTGAGTTGTCAGCACAGAGCTCGATGTGGGGCTTGAACTCACGAACTATGAGATCATGACCTGAGCTGAAGTTGGCCATTTAACCGAATGAGCCATCCAGGCACCCCTGGAATTGATTTCTTAATTTCTCTTTGTGCTGCTTCATTATTGGTATATAGAAACACAACTGATATCTGTATATTAATTTTGTGACCCGCTACTTTACTGACTTCATTTATTACTTATAGTAGTTTTTTGGTGGAATCTTTAGGGTTTTTTTATGCATAGTGTCATGTCATTTGCAAATGGTGATAATTTAACTTTTTCCTTACTGATTTAGATGCCTTTTATTTTTCTTGTCTAATTGCTGTGGCTAGGACTTCCAGTACTATGTTGAATTCAAGTGGTGAGCGTGGACATCCTTGTTTTATTCCTGATCTAGAGGAAAAGCTGTCAGGTTTTCAACATTGAGTATGATGTCAGCTGTAGGTTTGTCTATATGGCTTTTACTATGTTGAGGTATGTTCCCTCTACCCACTTTGTTTAGAATTTTTATCATGAATGGATGTTGTATTTTGTCAAATGCTTTTTTTGGATCTAATGAGATTACCATATGGTTTTTATCTTTCCTCCTGTTAATGTGTTGTATCACACTGATGGATTTTTGAATATTGAACCATCTTTGCTCCCTGGACTAAGTCCCATTTTATTGTGGTGAATGATCTTTTCAGTGAATTATTGAATTCAGTTTCTAATATTTTATTGAGAATTTTTGTATCTATGTTTATCAGAGATATGGGCCTGTAGGCATTATCATCATTATTGTCGTCATCTTTTTGTAGTATCTTTGTCTGGTTTTAGTATCAGGATAATGCTGGCCTTGAAGAACAAATTTGGAAGTTTTTCTTCCTCTCTGAATTTTTGGAATATTTTGAAAAGAATAGGTGTTAACTTTTCCTTAAATGTTTGGTAGAATTTATTTGTAAATCCATCAGATCCTTGATGTGTTTGTTGAGAGGCTTTTTTTTTTTTTTAAATGTTTATTCATTTTTGAGAGACAAAGAGCATAAGTGGGGGAGGGGCAGAGAGAGAGAAGGAGACACAAAATCTAAAACAGGCTCTAGGCTATGAGTTGTCAGCACAGAGCCCAATGCAGGTCTCGAACTCATGAACTGTGAGATCATGACCTGAGCTGAAGTCAGATGCTTAACCAACTGAGCCACCCAGGCTCCCCTGTTGAGAGTTTTTTTTATTACCAATTCTTTTTTCTTTTTTTTTTTTTTAACTAGTAAACAGTGTGTTTAGTTTTTAAATTTCTTCCTGTTTAAGTTTTGGAAGATTTTATGTTTCTAGGAATTTATCCTTCATTTTTAGGTTGTCCAGTTTGTTGGTATATGATCTTTCATAGTCTCTTATATTTCTTGGTATTTCTGTGGTGTCAGTTGTTATTTCTCCTGTTTTATTTCTGATTTTAATTTATTGGAGTTCTATTTTTTTCTTGATAACTCTGGCTAAAGATTTATCAATTTTGTTTTGTTTATTCAAAGAACCAGCCCTTGTTTTCATTAATCTTTTCTTTTAATATTATTGTTGTTTTTGTTATTGTTTAGTCTCTGTTTCATTCATTTCCTCTTTGATCTGTATTATTTCCTTCCTTCTGCAATCTTTGGTATTCTTTTTTCTTTTTCTAGTTCCTTTAGGTGTAAGGTTAGATTGTTTATTTGAGATTTTTCTTGTTTTTTGAGGTAGGTCTGTATCACTATAAACTTACTCTTAGAACTGCTTTTGCTGCATCCCAAAGATTTTTGATCAATATGCTTCTATTCTCTTTTGCCTTCATGTATACTTTGATTTCCTCTTTGATTTCTTCATTGACCTGTTGGTTGGTGAGTAGTAGGTTGTTTAGCCTCCACATGTTGTGTTTTTTTCTGTTTTTTTTTTCTCTTGTGCTTGATTTCTAGTTTTATATTATTGTAATTGGAAAAAATGCTTGATATGATTTCAGTGTTCTTAAATTTATTAAGATTTGGCCTAACATGATCTGTCCCGGAGAATATTCCATATGCACTTGAAATGAATGAGTATTTTTCTGTTTTGGGGTGGAATATTCTGTATGTATCTGTTAAGTCCATATGGTCTAATCTGTTATTCAAAGCCACTATTTCCTTAGTGATTTTCATCCTGGATGATCTATCCATTGATGTAAGTGGAGTTTTAAAGGCCCTTACTATTATTGTATTACTATCATTTTCTCCCTTTATGTCTGTTCATATTTGCTTTATGTATTTAGGTGCTCCAGTGTTGGATGCATAGTTATTTACAGTTGTTAAATTCTCGTTGCACAGATCTTTTATCATTATGTAATGTCATTATTTGTTTGTTGTTACAGTCTTTGTTTTAAAATCATTTTGTCTGATATAAGGATTTTTACTTCAGCTTTTCTTTCTTCTGCTTCCATTTGTTTGTGAAATATCTTTTTTCATCCCTTCCTTTCAGTCTGCATGTGTCTTTAGGTCTGAAATGAGTTTCTTGTAGGCATCATATAGATGGATTGTTCTTTCTTTTCTTTTTTTTTTTTTTAAGTTTATTTATTTTGAGAGAGAGTGAGAGTGGGGGGAGGGACAGAGAAAGCGGAGAGAGACACAATTCCAAGCAGGCTCTGTGCTGACAGCTTGGATGTGGGGCTCAATCTCAGGGAACCATGAGATCATGACCTGAGCTGAAATCAAGAGTCAGGACATTTAATTGAGCCACCCAGGTGCCTGGATGGGTCTTGTTTTTTTTAATTCATACAGTCACACTGTATATTTTGATTGGAGTATTTAATAGTTTATTTACATTTAAAATAATTATTGATTGGTATTACAGAACATCATTTCATATGTTCAATGGCCATTTTTTAATGTTTGCTGTCCTTTTTTAATTTTAAAAATATATTTATTTTAAGTATATTTTAAGTGTATAAGTATATTTTAAGTATGTAAGTATATTTTAAGTATATTTTAAAAATATATTTATTTTAAGTAATCTGTACACCCAACCTTGGGCTTGAACTCACAACCCCGAAATCAAGAGCTGCATGCTTTTCTGACTGAGTCAGCCAGGCACCCCTCATTATTTTCTTTTGTGCAGTAGCAGTTCAAATGTTTTGACTTTTTTTTTTTTTGAGTTTTCTCTGTGTTTAAAAATGGGTTTTTATATGGGTTCTTTATATAATAGATACAAGCTCTCTGTTATGTGTTGCAAATATCTTTTATTTAAATATCTTTTCCATTCTGTCTTGCCTTTTCATTCTTTTAAGATATCTTTTGATGAATAGAAGTTTTCACTCTAATGTAGTCAAGTTTAATAAGCTCTTCCTTTATGGTTATTCCTTTCTGAATCTTGTTAAAAAAAAAGTCTTTCTCTACGCTTTGGTCATGAAAACATTCTTTTATATTCTAGAAATTTTATTATTTCACTTTCACATGTAGATCACCAGCCCACCTGGAACTGACTTTTCTGTAATACAAGGTAGGGGGTAATTTCATTTTTAGTTGGTTCTTTATTAAATGTCCCTGATCATTTGTTAAAGCCTTTTTGCCTGCTCATTAAAAAATTCCAACTTTTATTTCTTGAAGCATATAAAAACATTTATGACTATATATAGTATATTTTTTAATAGTATAATATAGAGATTAGGAATGTGGCTTTAGTATACACTGCTTGTGTTCAAATCTCTATCCTAGATTGTTATTTGTTTTTGTTTTAAGTTTTTAAAATGTTTATTTATTTTGGGGGGGGAGGGGCAGAGACAGAGGGAGACACAGAATATGAAGCAGGCTCTGGGATCTGAGCTGTCAGCACAGAGCCCAGTGCAGGGCTCCAACTCATGGACCGCAAGATCATGACCTGAGCCAAAGTCAGATGCTTAACTGACTGAGCCACCCAGGCTCCTCTCTGTCTTAAATTATTAATCCAGCATTTATTTCCTGAGCATCTACTATGTGTCAGTCCATCTTGTGTGTTGGGGATATCACAGCAAACAGAACAGGCAAAAGTCTGCCTTCATGTGATGCTGGTCAGAGGGAGACAGGCAATAATCACAAGAATATAAATTATATTAAGTAGGGATATGTGTATGGATAATCAGAGAAGAGAGTAAAGAGGATGAAGTTTAAAAAAGCGTGGTCAGGGAAGCCTTCACTGAGGGGGTGATAATTGGATAAACACCTGACAGAGTTGAGGTAGCAGGTCTTGTGACTACCGTGGGGAAAGAATATTACAGGAAGAGGTGATAGCAAATATAAAGCTCCTGAGGCAGGAGTGTTCCTAGTGTATTTGAGTAACAGCAAGTAGTAACAGTGAGTCAATGTGGTTGGAACAGAAATCAGAGAGTGAGTAATAGATGATGAGGTCAGAGAGGTAACAGGAGCCATTGAAAAATTTTGAGCACTGCAGTGACATGATCTGAATACATTTAAGAGCATCATTTTGGCTATTTTGTTTATAATAGATTGCATTGTGGGTGTGGGGATGGCAAGGGGAGAAATAGACCACTTGTGAGACTGATAGAATAATTTAATGCTGCTCTTTGGTTGGAGCAGTGTAGAGGCAGCAAAGATTGTGAGAAGTAACTGGGGTCTGTGTATTTTGTAAAGATAGAACCAATAAGATTTGCTGATTGATTAGACATAGAGAGTGACAGAAAGAGGAGTCAAGGATGGCTCCGGGATCTTGGGCATGAACTACATGGAAAAAAGACAGTTCCTATTAAGTGAGATGGGGAAAACTATGTAAGGAAAATGTGTGCAAGAGGGATGAGGAGTTGAGTTTTTGATGTGTTAAGTTAGAAATGCCTGTAAGACATGTATGTGTATATATGATGAGTAAGCTGTTAGAGGATTCTCAAATTTTAGGGGGAGTTTTTTGGTGTTTTTCCTGGAAGGTTCAGCTGAGAAAGTGTAGATGGCATGTGCCGGCAACTTCTCTTTTGGATGTTGTTACATCTTGTTTCTCCTGCATTACACTGGTCATTTCGGTGCTGCCTTACTTCTCCAGTGGTAAGATTTGTGTATTGATTGGGCTGCTGCCCAAATACTCCCTTCTCCAGAGATGTAAAGGTGCTCTTGTTCTTCGTAGTCACTGCCCTAAGCTTGTAATCCCCCAGAACCATTCTTATTTTTTGTGGATTTTGGGTTGTGGGTCCCCTTTAGCCTGCTTCAGTATATTTTCTTTCAGGGATTCCTTAACATTTTTTTGTCTGTTCTTGGAGTTCTTGTTTGTTTTTCTAGACCTTTTTGGCTTCAGAAAATCTCTTTTCTATTGTTTTCAAGGATTTAGAGTAGAAATGGTGAGGCAGTATGTGTGCTTTGTCTGCAGTTTTGATCCAGTCTTCCTGTTTTTAATAAAAAGAATAAACGTCTATGGAAAAGTGACAAAATACATAGTGATAAAAATAACATTCATATTTGCATATGACTATTTTTTTTAATGTTTGTTTATTTTTGAGTGTGCAAGCAGGGGAGGGGCAAGAAAAGGGGGGCAGAGGATCCAAAGTGGGCTGTGCACTGATAGCAGCAATCACAAACCGTGAGATCATGACCTGAGTCAAAGTCACACGCTCAACGGACTGAGCCACCAGGTGCCCCCATAGTGACTATTTTGGTTTATTTCTTCCGTTTTTTCCAAAACATTAAAATAAATATATCTATCATCTGTCTTACCTAGCAAGTATTTTCTCATGTAATTATAAGCTGCATAATTGGGATTTCTCTTTTCAAGAAAATGTTCTGGGGCTTGCTCTTTGGTATCTCTCATCTGGCCTCTGCACTCTCACAGTAAGTGTAACTCCACTTAGTCTGTTGCTTTAGCACGACTAGAAGGCTGACTAAGGACTTGTGGGCTTGCAGAGAAGGTGTTACCATTGCTTACAGTATGTCCCTGTTACATGGGGAAGGGACAGTCATCTTCTGGTGAGGATTAGAGCCAATATTGTTCTTTGTTTCTTCAAATTATCTTATTGTCAATTTAAAAATTAAATTCTTTTTCTCTCTCACCTACAGTTCACTTAGCAGCCATGGAAGGCCACCTTCACTGTTTTAAATTCCTACTCAGTAGAATGAACAGCACCACACAGGCTCTAAAAGCCTTCAATGATAATGGAGAAAATGTACTGGATTTGGCCCAGAGGTTCTTTAAACAGAACATTTTGCAGTTTATCCAAGGGGCTGAGTATGAACAAAGTGATTCAAAAGATCAGGAAAGTAAGTAATAAACCTGGAGTGTGGTAGCATTTAATAAGTAGAGTAAGTGGAAAAAGAAAATAAGTTATAAGGAAAATGTTGTATTTAAATATGTTACTTATAATTGTCCACCCATTCATTCAATTTGTCTTCTGTATTATAAAATATTTTAGGCAGAAATATATAGAGATTAATGTGATGAACATTCTTTATGCCACTAATTTAAGGATAAAATGTTATACATATAGTTAAAGTTTCTTGGTTCTGTCTCCTTCATATCATTCTTTTTCTTCCTTCTCAGAGGTAAATATTGTTTTCAATTTATAATTCCATTCTATAGGTTTTAATTTTAATTTTTTTTAATTAAGTTTATTTTGAGAGAGAGCACAAATTGGGGAGGGGCAGAGAGAGAGGGAGAGAGAGAGACAGACAGACAGAATCCCAAGCAGACTCCATGCTGCCAGTGCAGAGTCTGACACAGGACTTGAACTCATAAAACCACAATATCATGACCTGAGCTGAAACCAAGAGTCGTATGCTTAACTGACTAAGCCACCCAGTGTCCCTACATGTTTTATATTTAATGTATATGTACTTACAAAAATATGCACTACTGTGTGTTTTTGGAGTAAGAGACTAACCTGTTCTAACAAAGAAATCATAAAATTCAGTAGCTTAAGGATTTATATGACAGCCCAGATTGGAGAGTGAATCTATACTGTGCAGTCATTCAAAACTGGCTTTCTTTCCAACTAGCTCTCTCTGGTTGTAGCTAATTCAGTAGGAGGTGGGGAGGAGCAAGACTGTAAGGTTAGGACCAGAGATTTTCAAGGTCTAATTTGTATCCATCACTTTTGCTAACAATTCCATTGGCAAAAGTTTAGCCACGTGGGCGTACTAGCCGTGAGGAAGCCTGGAGAATTCAGTATTTAGCTGAGAAGACTTACTCAGCTACAACTCCCTTAATATTGAAGGAAGGGGATTTTAGTGGATGACTAGTAGTCTTTGAGACTTCTCTTAAAATCTTAAGGAAATGGCATAAAACAGTATTCATTCTTCTATTCCTTGCTTTTTTCCAGAAAATACTATGTTTTGGGGTTTTTATTAAGCTGATAGATATACCTATTCTTTTTAAGTGTTTGTGTAGTATTGTATTTTATGAAAACCATTATTTATCCATTTTCCAATTTGACATTTAGATTGTTTTTCACTATTATAGTAATGTGGTTGGGAATATTCTTGTATGTGTCTCCTTATATACACATACAAGAGATTCTGTGGAGAAGTGCTTTACTACCTTTTTAACACAGAGCCCACATAGAAAATATTTTTATGGCACATTGGGATTGTTGGATGAGGCTGCTGGTGGAACTGCCTGTCTTCTCTGAAGACTGAGAGTTAAGAGCCCTGTTTGGGTAAATAGGTGTGATATTCTACTTTAGGGTTTGCTTGGTGGGATATGCCCTTCGTCAGTATAAACAGGCATTGCTACATTCTTCATCAGGTGCTCGTAGAAGTTTGCACTCTAATCAGCAACGTTTGATGGGAATTTAGAGAAATGATATTCGTTATTGTCAGACTTTAAAATGTTTGCCAGCTGATTGGATATGAAAAGGTTTAATTTGTATTTTGATTTGCATTTTCTTGATTACGAATGAGGTTGAACATCCTTCTGTAAGTTATTGGTTCTTCTAGTTTTTTTCTTCTATGAATTGCCTGCCTATACTTTTCTCCCTTTTTAAAAACTGTATTCTTTGCCCTTTTCTAAATAATTTGAGTTCTTTTTTTTTTTTTTAACGTTTTATTTATTTTTGAGACAGAGAGAGACAGAGCATGAACGGGGGAGGGGCAGAGAGAGAGGGAGACACAGAATCGGAAGCAGGCTCCAGGCTCTGAGCCATCAGCCCAGAGCCCGACGCGGGGCTCGAACTCACGGACCGCGAGATCGTGACCTGAGCTGAAGTCGGACGCTTAACCAACTGAGCCACCCAGGCGCCCCATTGAGTTCTTTATATAGTCTAGATTCTAATCCTTTATTAATTTTATCAGATATAGATATTTTCTCTCACACTGTGGCTTGTTTTTTCACTTTGATGAGGATATCCTTTATTTATTTATTTACTTATTTAATTTATTATTTATTATTTATTTATTTTTAAGGGGATATCCTTTTTTTTATTAAACTTTTTTAAAAATATTTATTTATTTTTGAGAGAGAGACAGAGTGTGAGCAGGGCAGGAGCAGAGAGAGAGGGAAACACACAATCTGAGGCAGGCTCCAGGCCCGGAGCTGTCAGCACAGAGCCCGACGTGGGGCTTGAACTCACGAACTGTGAGATCATGACCTGAGCCGAAGTTGGACTCTCAACCGACTGAGCCACCCAGGCGCCCCCTCCTTTTTTTAAAAATGAACTTTATTTCAGTATGATTTACATGTAATAAACTGTACTCATTTAGTGTGCTGTTAGGTGAGTTTGGATGTATACACTCATGAAACCATCACAATCAAGATGGAAAACATTTCCACCACCTCTGAAGGTTTTTTTTTTTATAATACCCCCTTATATTTCACCCTTCCTTTCACCCTGGCCCACTTACTTGCTTTCTGTCAGTATAAATTAGTTTGAATTTTCTGTTTTTTTTTTTTTTTTAATGTTTTATTTTTGAGAGAGAGAGAGAATGCAAGCTAGGGGAGGGAGAGAGAGAGAGAAGGAGACAGAGGATCCAAAGCAGGCTCTGTGCTGAGAGCAGACGGCCTGACGCCAGACTCGAACTCATGAACTGTGAGATCATGACCTGAGCCAAAGTCAGATGTTTAACCTACTGAGCGACCCACATGTCCCAAGTTTGAATTTTCTAGTAGAATCATTTTAAGATTCATCCCTGTTATGTATATTAATAGTTCATTCCTTTTTATTGTTCAACAGTATTCAACTGTATGGATGTAGGCCCCATACAACCTCTTATTTGCTTTATGTCATTATAGATTAGTTTGAATTTTCTAATGGAACCATTTTGAGAATCATTCCTCTAATGTATATTAATAGTTCATTCTTTTTTATTGCTCAATGGTATTCTATTGTATAGATGTACTATATTTGATCTATCTGTTTGGCAATACTACAGCTTGATTACTCTAGCTTTATATAGTAAGATTTAGAATCAGGTAGTGTAAGTCTCTAACTTTTTCTTTTAAAAATATTCTTTGGTTGGGGTGCCTGGGTGGCTCAGTCAGTTAAGCATATGACTTCAGCTCAGGTCATGATCTGTTTGTGAGTTCAAACCCCGTGTTGGGCTGTGTGCTGACAGCTCAGATTCTGGAGCCTGCTTTGGATTCTGTGTCTCCCTCTCTCTCTGCCCCTCTATGGCTCATATTCTATCTCTGTGTCTCTCTCCAAAGTAAATAAACATTAAATTTTTTTTTTTAAATATTCTTTGGCTATTCTGTTTCCTTTTCAGATTTAAAAATGAGAATAGGGACACCTGGGTGACATAGTTGGTTAAGCATCCAACTCTTGATTTTGGCTCAGGTCCTGATCTTGGAGTTGTTATCAGTAAAAACATGTTATCAGGTATTTAATGTGTAGTTAGGAGCTAGGTCAGCCCCTTTTACACAGGCATGTGTATATGTGTATGTGTTTGTATACATACTTATGTATACTTTATCTGCTTCCACTTTATTTTGCTTTCTTCACTTCCTTGCAAACAGAGAGTGAGTGTTCTGTGCAAATGTAGGACTTTAGACCAAAAATGTCTTTATGTGAAGGGTTGAAAATGACCGTCGTGTGTTTTGTGGTGGCCTGAGGGAAGAATGGAATATAGTTAAGCATAGTTCTGGTACAATATTACTTGGCATGTTTGAGGTCCTGAGGGGTGGAAGGGCTACACAATTAATAATAATCTTACTTTATGATTGTCCTTTTTATTACTTGTTATTGCATCAATCAAACTAATTCCAATATAACATTATCATAATTGAGTTAATATTGAAATCTGAAATGTGTGACTGCTTGAGTCAAGAAAAATAGAATGAACTCATGTGTTTACTGAAATACTGAATTTCTATTCATAGCCTTAGCATTTCCAGGTCATATGGCTGCCTTTAAGGGTGATTTAGAAACACTTAAGAAATTAATAGAAGATGGAGTAATAAATATTAATGAACGTGATAATAATGGATCAACTCCTATGCATAAAGGTGAGTTATTCCTGGTTTTGTTTTCAGTTCTGACATAATTACCTTTGAATTATTTACCATTTAAAATAATTATACTTCAGAAACATGTGAAAATGTAAAACTTTTCCTGATACCCTAGGACATTTAAGTCTTCCTTATATGGTACACAGAGAGCTTAATTTTCAATTGAAGTGTGATATTCCTTTTATGATGTCAGAAATTGTCACATTTAGGGTAATTCCAATAGAAATTCTCTTGTGATACTGACATGTTTAGATATGAAATTGACTGCTAGAGAAATTTCTTAGGACTGACATTTTCTTTGGGTTAAAAATGGTCTATTAATTCATGCTAAGGCATGAAAAAGGTATACCAGAACTTGAGAAAAAGGTGTAGCAAATTTTTATTCTTTCTTAGACTCTGAAAAAATGTTTTTACTTCCATAGAAATATCAATGAATGTTTGATTTGAACATATCTTCAAGATGTCTACCACTTTTCTCTGCATTCTCTCCTTCTTTGTATGTGAAATTCTAACATGTTAACTAGCTTTTTGGTTTTTTAATCAGACTGTCAAATTGTCAGTCCTTATTGGGAGTAGGTACTCTAGGATTTATTCTTGCCAATCTTCATTGTATTTATAAAATCGAAAACCAAATCTTTACCCCATCTGAAATTTCCATTTCGCCTCATTTGTAATTTATAAGTTCCTGCAGAATCTAATGGCAGGTAATTCTTGTAAAAGTGTTAAAGGGCCTGCCAAGTAGCTCAGTCAGTGGAGCATGCAACTCTTGATCTTGGGGTTGTGAGTTGTAGCCCCATTTTGGGTATAGAGATTTCTTAAAAAGCCCTTAAAAAATGTTAGAGTAAAAGACAGTAAGTAGTCTAGTTAATGCAGTCATGTGTTTTTTAATTTTTTAAAAAGTTATTTATTTTTGAGAGAGACAGTATGAGTGGGGGTGGGTGTGGGGCAGGGCAGAGAGAGAGGGAGACACAGAGTTCCAAGCAGGCTCCACACTGTCAGCACAGAGCCCGATGCGGGGCCCAAACTCACGAACTGTGAGATCATGAGGTGAGTTGAAACCAAGAGTCGGGTGCTTAACCAACGGAGCCACCCTGACACCCCTGCAGTCATGTGTTTGGATTAGGTTTTTATTTTTATAAATAACTTCTGCTGGTCCTAATCACAGACTATGTTCCTGTCGGTTAGGTTCTTAGTTTAATTATTAAAGTTGGTTTAATTCATAAGGAATCTCCAGTATAGAATCTAAGTACCATGTGTACCAGTAGTTTTGGAAGAGAGAGCTTAGGTGGCATAAGAAGAAGGGGAATGCAGAGATTTCCCCTACACACAAAGGGGTTTCCACTTTGACAAACACTCTACCCTAGACTTGGAAAATCTCACTCCTTTGTCTCTACTGGCTGTCTAGGGGTTTAACTCTTCACCATGGGATTTGCGAATGGGGAGGAGACTTAAAATGTGCTCTATATATGGATAGTTTAAAATGTGGTGCCCTGGAGCAAAGCCCTCATTTCATATCCTAGATATAAGCACTTCTTATTACTAATATTATGATATGTGGAGTATCATTTAGACACTGTAGCAAAAGATAGGCTTGCTCATGATGCTTAATATGCATCTTTCCAGGAACAATTAAGTTTCATTGAAGGCTAGTTTTCAGCCTTTCTCAGTCACTTCTTCACCACTGGAACTAAGATGGAAATGAGAGATCTGGAAGAAGGTTCTAAAGGGACTGATGTATAACGATAGGGTGTTTGGGATGCAACCATTGTGAGATGGGAGGGTGAAAACTGAGGAGGAACCAGTAGTGTTTGCTCTTCACCCCTTCTCTTGTCAGTCTATCCACTGAGGACACCTAGGGCCAGGAGTGGATCAGGTGGTGTGGTAGAGGGGTGAGAGGTGGCTATAATGGGGAGAAGGAGCATTTTGTGTACATTTGCCTTTCCTGGCAAACATCTGTATGTTTAGTTTATAGCCAAATTAATCAAATAAAAGTTGATGTCTCCTTATGATTTAATTCACCTTTCCCACATTTTATCAATCTTTCTGCTTCTTTTCCTTTATTTTATATATTGATTCAGTAAATAAGCTGCTGTGTTTATTATTGAGGCTTTCTTCTTAATCATTTAATGATTTTTAAATTCACCATGACTGCTCCTTCCTTTCATTTGCTAAGCCATAAGTATTGCAAATAATTTCTCAAAAATTTCTAGCCACTGCATATTTTATCTGTTCTCTTATAAAACATGGATTAAATTCTTAAACATATCCTAACCAGTATACAATAAGGATCTTGGGTAAAAATCCTCTTATTGTAATTCATTTTAGAGAAATACTTTTGCCTCCCTTTCCCTTTTTTGTAAACAGTATTTGTGTAATAACATGGAAATGTTTGGTTAAGCTCATTCTGTCTTCTAAAACTGTTATCCATGATACATAAATACTATTTTGTAAATCTTAAAGACAGAATATGTTGCCATCTTTGTCTAAAGTGGGGTTATTTCTAAAGGTCTGGGAAATCTTGTAGTATTCTTTGTTAACTGGTTTTGAGTTTGCTGTAGGAGACAGGGAGAAGGCCCAGGCTTTTCAGGGGCCAACTCTGAGTTTGATAGACGGCTCTGAGTGAAGAAGAGAATGGTGGAAGAATTCGTACAGTAGTGATGGGTTACTCTGTCACTGTTTCTGACTTTCTGTCCTCTTTTCTCTGTTGCCAGTATTGGAGGTGGATTCACTTTTTGGGACACCAAAGATATACCAGAAGTTCCTACTCTTTGATTTATTTTACACAGGCATTTATATTTAGCACCAACCATATGCTTGCACTGTGTAGACTCTATGAGATCCAGACCTTCCTGTTAAGGAGCCACATACTTACAATATGAACAACTAGAGATTTGTAGAAGTTAGGATGTAATAAATGGCAGAAAGGATTTGGTTGTTAAAATACAGGCAATAAGAATTCAAGAGTAGGAACTGAGGAAAGAAGAATTTGGTAAAGGTGAAATTATTAAAGGAGAGTTCATGGGAATTCAGAAATAATATATTTATATGATATTTAACAGGATGCAAAACTGTCATCACATTTAATCCTTGTAATTTTATGAAGCAGCAGTGTACCCTCCTTATAAATATGAAATCATCTTTGTAAAAGATAAGGAAATTGGGGTCCAGAGGAATCAGTTTTCTTGATTGAGGTTGTACAGCTAGCTGGTAAGAGCAAAGCTGACATTTTATTAATATTGTCATTCATTTATTCACTCATCAACTTTACAGACTTTATTGAGAGTCTTTATGTGCCAGCCACTTGCTAAGTTCTGTCCTGTCCTCCAGTCTCATTGTTTAGTAGACCTAAAATCAGGTCTTTTAAGTTTATTAAGTTTTTTCCCCCAGTTTCCCAGAGTCTTGAGATGAATCTAGAAGGATGGATAGAGGTTAGATGAGCACTGGTTGAGTGCTGGGTACTAGGTGAGAAGACATGTAAACAGAGCTATGGAGGTGGAAATTAGTATTGAGTGCATGTGTTAACAAGATTCTGAAAAAGGTGGTAAATGGTTCTGATAATCAGTGAGGGGACTGCAAATTTTGAGTTTTGAGAGTCACTAGAGTAACCTCTTTACATAAGATGATGCAAGATATCTGAAGTCCTTGTGGGTCCTTGTGGCTGGATTGTGCTCACGTTCTGGTGAGATACAGGATTAGTCAGGACCTATAAATAGCAGCAGGCAAACACTGGATAAGGATTGGGAACACCTAGATTATAGTTTCAAATCCATTCCTTGCTAGCTGTGTGATGTTAAATAAATAACCTCGTTGAACTTCAGCTTTTATATATGTAGGGAAAGTCCTCTGTATAGAGACTAGCACAGTAGATATTTGATAGAATATTTGTCTAATGAGTATGTAAATTAACAGAGAAAGTAACATCTGCCCAACTTACTTTTGTTGGTTATTATAAGGATCAGTATTTGTGAAAATACTCTGTAATGGGATTGTCCGAGATTTTCAGATAATTGTTACTACTAACTTTTTTTGTCTGTATTTTCCGTTTTGTATTTTTGAAACAGCTGCTGGGCAAGGCCACATAGAGTGTTTGCAGTGGATAATTAAAATGGGAGCAGACAGTAATATTACAAACAAAGCAGGGGAGAAACCCAGCGATGTGGCTAAGAGGTATCCTTATTTGCTTTACTACTTTCTTCTGTTTTTTAACTTTTGTATATACTCTCTTATATTCAGAAAACTCTGAGGATTTAATGGAATTTTAGGACTCTGTCAAATACTGATGGAATGACAATTTTCAAGCTGAATTGACATTGGATGAGACCTCAACTCTTCTCTCTAAAGTGATGATTTTCAATTGGGAGATAATATTGTCCCCTTTCCTGGGGGAGGGAGGGGATTTGGAAATGTGTGGAGGAGTGAGTGTCACAATGATTGGAGACCAACACTGATATATAGTGAGGTCAGGTCCAGGAATGCTAAACATTCTACAGTGCTTAAAACAGTGGTACACAATGGAGAGTTGTGTCCCACAAATGCTCGTACTGTGTGAAATAGTGTGTGATAAAAAGGAATAATCAATTTGGAGCCACATAGGTTTTGAAACAAATTTTGATGTTTATGTTTGAATTAAATATAACACCTAATATTGAACACCCCCTCACTCAGGTCAGGTCCTCAAGGAAAATTCAGTCAATCCATTTGTTCATTTGGTTGTTTTTCATTCAATTTCCTGTATATATAGTGTGTCCCTAGTGCTATGGTTAGTGTTAGGATTACAAAGATGAAAAAACACAGTCCTTCCCCTCAAGTTTGCAATCTTGTGAAGAGACAATGTACATAATAATAATTATTAATTATAATCATTATAACATATGTGTAAGATACAGTAAGAACTTAGGAGAAAAAGTACCCAGATCTTCCTATTTGAAAGTTGTGGGAGAGAAATGTTAACACAGATGATGGTAAGAGTTATGAAGGAACCTGAAGGGAGATGGAATTTATATAGAGGTCAGGGAAAAAGCTTTTTTTGGAGGAAGCAATGTTTATGCTGGTGCTTTAAGAAGGCAGAATTGTAAGATAGTACCTTGTGTGTTTGAGGAGCTGTATGTGGTTCAGAACTGCTTGAATCTAAGGTAGAAATGTGGGCTAAAAGTTGCAAATGAGGTTTGACAGGATGCCAGAACGTAATCATTCACTGAATTGCTCTGCAATTTTTGTGAGTTCATGTTCTTTAAAATTTTGAGGGATTTCTTTGAAGTCCCGGAGCATGGTTTTGCGGTTCCACATACCTAGGATCATAATCAACTCAGGCCCACTTTATTTTTATTTTGGAAGATGGCTTTTCCAAGATATAATTGGCATGTGACAAAGTATGCATATTTGTATAGTACCAACTGATGAATTCTGATAAATGTATGTACCCGTGAAACCATTAGCACCATCAAGAGAGTGAATATATCCATCATCCTCAAAAGTCTCTTTGTGCTCCCTTTGTATCTCTCTCCTTCCACTGCTTTCTGCTTCCCCTTCCCCTAGCAGATGCGGATCTGCTTTCTGTCACTGTAGTTTAGTTTGCATTTCCTAGAGTACAGTACAAACTCTTATAAATCTGGCGTCTTTCTCTCTGCATCATTATTTTGAGATTCTTTTATGTGTATTGGTAGTTCATTTCTTTCTTATTGCTGAGTAATACTCCATTAGATATAGAATTCCATGTTATTCTAATAGTTCTATAATCCAGTAGCCAATCGATGGATATCTTGATTATATCCATTTGTTGGTTATTATGCATAAAGCTGCTTTAAACATTCACATACAGGGTTTTGTGTGAACATAAGTTTTTAGCTCACTTGGGTAAATACTTGGGAGTAGGATTGCTGGGTCATGTGCGAAGTTTGTGAGTATGTTTAATTTTATAAGAAGCTGCGAAAGTGCCTTCAAAAGTGATCATACCAATTTGCATTCTCACTAGCAGTGAGTTTCTTTTGTTTTCTTTTTCTTGCAAGCATTTGATACTGTTTATTCACCAGAGGAAAATGTACAAATGGCAAATATGCATTTAAAAAATGCTCAAAATCATTTACATTAGGAGAATGCAAATTAAAACCACAATGAGATTCCACTGTATACCTATTAGAATTTTGTAATTCATGCACCAAAATTTTAGGTGTATGTGTACTATTATAGAAATAACCTTGAATAAATTGTAAAAAAAAAAAAAAAAAAAGTAGGGTGGGGGTGGTTCCTGGGTGGCTCGGTGGGTTAAGCATCTGACTCTTGATTTCAGCACAGGTCATGATCTCACAGTTTGTGAGTTTGAGCTCCACACTGACAGTGCAGAGCCTGCTTGGGATATTCTCTCTCTCTCTCTCTCTCTCCCTCCCTCCCTCTCTCTCTCTCTCTCTCTCTCTCTTTCCCTCTCTCTCTCTTTCCCTCTCTCTCTCTGTCTCCCTCAACCCCTCCTCTTTCCCAACTTACATGCATGCATGCACGCTCTCTCTCAAAATAAACTTAAAAAAAAAAAAAAACAAATACACTTGAATCTGGCATAAAGCAAGTACTCAGTAAATGATAGCTGTTAAGTTGCAACCTAGTGGTAGGGATAATGAATTCTGTTAACCTTACAACTTCCTAAAATATTTGTTAATATTTGCAGTACCTGGTGAAAGGGGAGGACAAATGTGTGCATATGGTTATGTAAGTATGTGGAAAAAAATAGGATTTGAGATTTTGTATTTAATGAGTAGTTCTCCATGTGATAAGAAGAAACATTAAGCACTTCAATTAGCATGACTGAGAAAAATATGCAGATTACATGGCAGTCATGTCAACTCCAAAACCTAGGGTATATTACTGGAAGCTTCATGGAGATGTGGGCAAGCTCAAAGAAAATAGAAAACATGGATAGAAAAAGTCACTGTTTTTCCATTAAATTTCAAAACCATGCCAAGTATTTAGGGTTGAGGAAGGATGAAAATTAAGGGGGTAGATATATAGTTACCCTAAAACTGGAAACAGAACTAGTTCTGCAATCTAAATTAGGCCATCAAAAAAGGTAGTAAATATAGGTAAGAAATAAGGTGGTTCTGGGCTTTCTATACAGTTGACCAGCTGTGTCTAGGGCACACCACATATTGTCTTGATATTGGGTCTCTTCTCCCATTTGGATTTTTGTCAATACAAATTATGAAATAGCCTGTAATAGGACTGTTTGTCCTTAGTGTCCAGTAACTCTTTGAGCTGGATGTATGTCAAATTGTCACTGACCTTCAGGTACAGTTGTGTTTTTTTGTATTTTTTTTTAATGTTTGTTTATTTTTGAGAGACAGAGACAGAGCACGAGCGGGGGAGGGGCAGAAAGAGAGGGAGACACAGAATCTAAAGCAGGCTCCAGGCTCTGAGTTGTCAGCCCAGAGCCTGATGCAGGGCTTGAACTCATGAATCATGAGATCATGACCTGAACTGAAGTTGGATGCTTAACTGACAGAGCCACCCAGGCACCCCCAGGTACAGTTTTGCTCCTTTACTGGTAGATGGGTTGGTGGCATAATGTACAGAGTGTAATCTGCTAAATTAAGTTCAAACTGTCATTTCAGTTTGAAGAAGATTGTGTATTAATTTCTGATTCTTTCCCACAGGTTTGCCCATTTAGCGGCTGTAAAGCTATTAGAGGGGCTACAAAAATATGACTTGGATGATGAGAATGAAATTGATGAAAATGATACAAAGTTTTTCTTAAGACATGGTGTTGAGGGAAGCACTGATGCCAAGGATGATCTATGTCTCAGTGAGTTGGATAAGACAAATGCCAGAAGTAAGTGTGCCAACTCTATGTTGATTTATTGTTTAAGAAATACCATAGCCAGTTTTTACCACAAATCTGGAAATTATTCTAATTAACCATCTGCAAACAAAAATACTTTAATATTTTTGGGGGGAAGCCAGACTAGTACAAATGTTTGTGCTATGGGTTTGTGAACACATAGAGTGTAAGAGGGGTGCCTAGGTGGCTAAGTTGGTTAAGCATCTGAATCTTGGTTTTGACTTAGGTCATGATCTCACAGTTTGTGGCTCTGTCTGCACTAACAGCATGGAGCCTACTTGGGATTCTCTCTCTCCCTCTCTCTCTGCTGACCGCCCCCCCCCCCATTCTCTCTCTCTCTCTCTCTCTCTCTCTCTCTCAAAGTAAATAAACATTTAAAAAAAAGTAAGACATAATCTCTGTCCCTCAGGGAGGAAAAAGTTATAAGGAGGAAAAAATACTTAAGTGGGTCATAGGAAACAGGGAAGTAAACATCTTGAGGATTTCCGTGTTAGTTGTCAAATGATTTTTACAGATTAATAATAGGAAATATTTATTGAGTGTCTACTGTGTGCCAGACACTGTTGCACATATCGATGAAACAGTGAACAGCACAAAATCCCTGCCCTGCCAGCAAATTTCATTCTACTGGTGGTGGTGGTGGAGGGAAGGTGATGACTAGCTGATAAGAAAATAAGGTATAGTAGTGCCAAAGATAAGATAACCAGTAGAGGAGGCCTCTCTGAGGGGGTGACATTTGAGGAGAGACCTCTGAGTGATGAGGATGAGCCATATGAAGATCTTGGAAGAACATTCTAAGCAGAAGGAGCTGTGTGTGTAAAGGCTATGGGGTGGACTTGAGCCTCAATAAGTGTGGCTGGAGTACAATTAGCAAGGAAGTGGTAACAGATAAAGTTGGGGATGTAAGCAGGGGCCCAGTCAGATTGTATAGGGCCTAATTAGGATTTTATGGGTTTTTAAATTTTTAAAATTTTTCTTATTTTAAATAGAAGCCACAGGTTGGGTTTGAGATGGGAATTATCTGATCTATGTTTACAAGTAGTATCACTCTAGCTGCTGGGTAGAGAGTAGACTGGGAGGTAGGGGAGAGCATAGCATTTCAGGTGGGTTATGAATGGGCAGGAAGAGAACATACTCACCTGCCAGTCTAAGGTTAGATGAAGTTTTTAATATAATTTAAATTTGCTAAGGACACCAAATTGAAATTGTACAAGAGCGGATGCAGAATGTCTGCACAGATTTCCTGGGCTCCAGGAGTCTCTGATGTGGACCTGGAACTACCAGTGATGCTACAAAGAAAGCTACATTCTGGTTTTGCAGCCTTTTTTTTTTTTTTTTTTTTAATTTTATTTTATTTTTTACATCCAAGTTAGTTAGCATATAGTGCAACAATGATTTCAGGAGTAGATTCCTTAGTGCCTCTTACCCATTTAGCCCATCCCCCTTCCCACAACCCCCCCCCCCAGTAACCTTCTGTTTGTTCTCCATATTTAAGAGTCTCTTCTGTTTTGTCCCCCTCCCTGTTTTTATATTATTTTTGTTTCCCTTCCCTTATGTTCATCTGTTTTGTCTCTTAAAGTCTTCATATGAGGGAAGTCATATGATTTTTGTCTTTCTCTGACTGACCAATTTCACTTAGCATAATACCCTCTAGTTCCATCCACGTAGTTGCAAATGGCAAATTTTCATTCTTTTTGATTGCTGAATAATACTCAATTGTGTATATATATATATACACACACACACCACATCATCTTTATCCATTCATCCATCGATGGACATTTGGGCTCTTTCCATACTTTGGCTATTGTTGATAGTGCTATTATAAACATGAGGGTGCATGTGTCCCTTCGAAACAGCACACCTGTATCCCATGGATAAATGCCTAGTAGTGCAATTGCTGGGTGGTAGGGTAGTTCTATTTTTAGTGTTTTGAGGAACCTCCATACTGTTTTCCAGAGTGGCTGCACCAGCTTGCATTCCCATGCAGCCTTTTTTTTTTTAAAAGAATTTTTTTCTTAAGTTTGTTTATTTTTGATAGAGCATGACCGAGGGAGGGGCAGAGGCGGAGGGAGACACAGAATCTAAAGCAGGCTCCAGGCTCCTTGCTGTCAGCACAGAGCCCGCTGTGGGACCCAAATCCATGAACCATGAGATCATGACCCGAGCTGAAGTCTGATGCTTAACCTACTGAGCCACCTAGGTGCTCCTTAAAGGAATTTCTTTTTTAAGTTTATTTATTTTGAGAGCATGAGAGTGGGGGAGGGGCAGAGAGAAAGGGAAAGAGAATCCTAAGTAGGCTCTGTACCATCAGCATGGAGCCCAACATGGGGCTTGAACCCATGAACCATGGAGCCTGCTTGGCATATTCTCTCTCTCTCTTTCTCTGTCCCTCCTTCTCTCTCTCTCTCTCTCAAAAATAAATAAATTTAAAAAAAAGTGAGTAGAGCTTGGGCACTGAATTCAGACATCAGAATTTCACCACTCTTAGCTGTGTTAATCCTTGCACCTCAGTTTCCTCACCTATAAAAATGAGAATGTTATAATGTCATCCCCACAGAGTTAAAAAGATTAATATACTAGAGAATGGAATGTGCCTAGCCCTTAATAGAAGCTCAGTAAATGTCTGTTCCCTTCCTCTTGATCTGTGGAAAGTATTTTTGGTTTGTTGGGCAGGAAGAACTAGTTAGACCAAAACTACATTCTCTAAGGAAAATTTCTAACTCCCGTCTAGATTTTTAAGAATTAAAAATTAAAAAATTTTAATTGAAGTACAGTGGATGTGTAATATTAAATTAGTTTCAGGTGTACAACATAGTAAGTCAACAATTGTGTATGTTATGAAATGCTCACCATGATGTGCATTACACTATTATTGACTATATTCCCTCTGCTTTACTTTTCATCCTGGTGACTTATTTACTTTAGAACTGGAACTTTGTGCTTCTTCATCCTAAACACCCATCTTCCCACCCCCCTCCCCTTTGGCCACCACTAGTTCTCTGTATTTATGAGTCTGTTTCTCTCTTTGTTGTTGTTTGTTTGCAGTTTGTGACAATGTGAATATACTTGGAGGGTATTACACTAAGTGAAAATAATCTGGACAGAGAAAGACAAATACCATATGATTTCACTTGTAAGTGGAATCTAAAAAACAAAAGAAATGAACAAAGAAATTAAAAAAATGTTGTTAAGAATTTCCAGAGCATTGTCAGGCAGATCATTACTCTCCAGGGTATGGTGAAAGCCTCTTCCCTGGCAAATGCAAGCAAGTAAAGACCTGAAGATGCTGATATCAGGGGCTCCCAACAAACAGTCCACCTAGGTCACCCTGTAGTAAAGCTCAGAGGTAATGATCCCTTCGGAATTTCAGTAGCTTTATTGAGACATAATTCACATACCATTCAATTTACCAACATCTAAGGTACCCAGCTTAATGTTATTTAGTATATTCATAGATTTGTGCAACCATCACTATAGTAAATTTTTAAACATTCCCGTCACACCCAAAAGAAACCCCACATTTGTTAGTAATCGTTCCCCTTTACTCCTGCTTTCTTCTCCCTTCCCCCCAGACCCCATCACTAGGTAACTAGTAATCCATTTTCTGTCTGTATAAATTTGCCTATTCAGGGTATTTCATATGAGTGGAATGATACATATGTGGTCTTTTGAGACTGGCTTCTTACTCTTAGAACAATGTTTTCAAGGTTTATATATCCTGTAACATGGATCAGTACTTCATTACTTTTCATTGCCAAATAGTGTTCTTGTATGGATACACTACATTTTATTATCCGTTCACCAGTTGATGGATGTTAGAGTTGTTTTCATATTTGGGCTATTAAGAATACTGTTGCTGTGAACATTCATGTACATGTTTTTGTGTGTACATATTTTTTCATTTCTCTTGGGTATAAACCTAGGAGTTAGTTGGGACTGCTGAGTCATTTGGTAACGCCATGTTTAACATTCTGAGGAACTTCCAAACTGTTCTCCAAAATGGCTGCATCATTTAACATTCCCATCAACAATGTTTGAGGGTTCCGTTTTCTCTACATCCTAGCCAATACTTGTTATTGTTTGATTGGTTAAGGCTAGTCTATGAGTGTGAAGTGGGATCTCATTATAGTTTCTTTTTTTACATTCTGTAATTGAAGTATAATTAACATACAATGTTTTGTTACTTTCAGGGATACAATATATATACTCGACAATTTTATATATTACTCAGTGCTTACCATGATAAATGTAGTCACCATCTGTAACTGTCAAACATTCTTACAATATCATTGATGATATTCCCTATTATACTTTTCACCTCTGTGACTTATTTTATAATTTGAAGTTTGTACCTCTTGGTCCCCTTTATTTATTTCACCTACACACCCACTCACATACCATCTGGCAAACACCAGTTTGTTCACTGTATTTAAGTATCTGTTTTTGATAGAATCGGGGGGAAGATGGCAGTGTAGGAGGACGCTGGGCTCACCGTGTCCTGCTGATCACTTAGATTCCACCCACACCTGCCTAAATAACCCAGAAAACTGCCAGAAGACTAGCAGAACGGATTCTCTGGAGCCAAGCGCAGATGAGAGGCCCACGGAAGAGGGTAGGAAGGGCAGAGAGGTGGTGCGCGCTACACAGACTGGCGGGAGGGGGCAGAGGGGCAACCCGCCGGCAAAGCAGAGCCCCCGAGTCTAGTTTGCAAAAGCGGAGGGGCCGGAAGGAGTGTGTTCAGACAGCAAGTGGGACTTATCATCTGGAAGGTTATAAGTTAACAGCTCTGCTAGGAGAGCAGGAAGGCTGGAGGACAATGGGAGGGAGAGTTGTTGAGCCCCGGATGACAGAACTCAGCTTGGTGGGGAACAAAGGCACGTGCCAGTGCCATCTCCCTCGCTCATCCCCCGGCCAAAATCTCAAAGGGAACAAGTTCCTGCCAGGGAATTCGCTTGCACCGTGCAAACACCCAACACTGTGCTTCTGCGGATCCATCCCTCCGGCGGCGGGTCTGATTCCTTCCCGGTGCCGCAGGGCCCCTCCCGAAGCGGATCTCTGAAGGATAAGCGAGCTGAGCCTGCCCCTCCCGCCCCTGTGCACCTTGCTGATCCACCCCAGCTAATACTACAGATCCCCAGCACCACAAGCCTGGCAGTTTGCAAGCAGCCCAGATGGGCCACGCCACCCCACAGTGAATCCCGCCCCTGGGAGAGGGGAAGAGAAGGCACACACCAGACTGACTGTGGCCCCAGTGGTGGGCTGGGGTCAGACATCAGGTCTGACTGCGGCCCCACCCACCAACGCAAGTTATTCAACACAGCACAGGGGAAGTGTCCTGCAGTTCTGCACCACTCCAGGGACTATCCAAAATGACGAAACGGAAGAATTCCCCTCAAAAGAATTTCCAGGAAATAACAGCTAACGAACTGATCAAAAAGGATGTAAACAATATAACAGAAAGTGAATTTAGAATAATAGTCATAAAATTAATCGCTGGGCTTGAAAACAGTATAGAGGACAGCAGAAAATCTCTTGCTACAGAGATAAAGGGACTAAGGAGCAGCCAGCAGGAGCTAAAAAATGCTATCAATGAGCTGCAGAATAAAATGGAGACAACCACAGCTCAGATTGAAGACGCAGAGGAGAGAATAGGTAAACTAGAAGATAAAATTATAGAAAAAGAGGAAGCTGAGAAAAAGATAAATCCAGGAGTATGAGGGGAAAATTAGAGAACTAAGTGATGCACTGAAGAGAAATAATCTATGCATAATTGGTATTCCAGAGGAGGAAGAGAGAGGGAAAGGTGCTGAAGGTGTATTTGAAGAAATAATAGCTGAGAACTTCCCTGATCTGGGGAAGGAAAAAGGCATTGAAATCCAAGAGGCACAGAGAACTCCCTTCAGACGTAACTTGAATCCATCTGCACGACATATCATAGTGAAACTGGCAAAATACAAGGATAAAGAGAAAATTCTTAAAGCAGCTAGAGATAAACTCCCTAACATATAAAGGGAGACCGATAAGACTAGTGACGGATCTCTCTACTGAAACTTGGCAGGCCAGAAAGGAATGGCAGGAAATCTTCAATGTGATGAACAGAAAAAAAATATGCAGCCAAGAATCCTTTATCCAGCAAGTCTGTCATTTAGAATAGAAGGAGAGATAAAGCTCTTCCCAAACAAACAAAAGCTGAAGGAATTCGTCACCACTAAACCAGCCCTACAAGAGATCCTAAGGGGGATCCTGTGAGACAAAGTACCAGAGACATCGCTACAAGCGTGAAACCTACAGACATCACAATGACTCTAAACCCGTATCTTTCTATAATAACTCTGAACGTAAATGGACTAAATGCGCCAACCAAAAGACATAGGGTATCAGAATGGATAAAAAAACAAGACCCATCTATTTGCTGTCTACAAGAGACTCATTTTAGACCTGAGGACACTTTCAGATTGAAAATGAGAATGGAGAACTATCTATCATGCTACTGGAAGTCAAAAGAAAGCTGGAGTAGCCATACTTATATCAAACAAACTAGACTTTAAATTAAAGGTTGTAACAAGAGATGAAGAAGGGCATTATATAATAATTACAGGGTCTATCCATCAGGAAGAGCTAACAATTATAAATGTCTATGTGCTGAATACGGGAGCCCCCAAATATATAAAACAATTACTCACAAACATAAGCAACCTTATTGATAAGAATGTGGTAATTGCAGGGGACTTAAACACTCCACTTACAGAAATGGATAGATCATCTAGACACACGGTCAATAAAGAAACAAGGGCCCTGAATGATACATTGGATCAGATGGACTTGACAGATATATTTAGAACTCTGCATCCCAAAGCAAGAGAATATACTTTCTTCTCGAGTGCACATGTAACATTCTCCAAGATAGATTGCATACTGGGTCACAAAACAGCCCTTCATAAGTATACAAGAATTGAGATCATACCATGCATACGTTCAGACCACAATGCTATGAAGCTTGAAATCAACCACAGGAAAAAGTCTGGAAAACCTCCAAAAGCATGGAGGTTAAAGAACACCCTACTAAAGAATGAATGGGTCAACCAGGCAATTAGAGAAGAAATTAAAAAATATATGGGAACAAACGAAAATGAAAATACAACAATCCAAACGCTTTGGGATGCAGCGAAGGCAGTCCTGAGAGGAAAATACATTGCAATCCAGGCCTATCTCAAGAAACAAGAAAAATCCCAAATGCAAAATCTAACAGCACACCTAAAGGAAATAGAAGCAGAACAGCAAAGCCAGCCTAAAGCCAGCAGAAGAAGAGAAATAATAAAGAGCAGAGCAGAAATAAACAATATAGAATGTAAAAAAACTGTAGAGCAGATCAACAAAACCAAGAGTTGGCTTTTTGAAAAGAAAAAATAAAATTGACAAACCTCTAGCCAGGCTTCTCAAAAAGAAAAGGGAGATGACCCAAATAGATAAAATCATGAATGAAAATGGAATTATTACAACCAATCCCTCAGAAATACAAGCAATTATCAGGGAATACTATGAAAAATTATATGCCAACAAACTGGACAACCTGGAAGAAATGGACAAATTCCTAAACACCCACACTCTTCCAGCACTCAATCAGGAGGAAATAGAAAGCTGGAACAGACCCATACCCAGCGAAGAAATTGAATCAGTTATCAAAAATCTCCCAACAAATAAGAGTCCAGGACCAGATGGCTTCCCAGGGGAGTTCTACCAGACGTTTAAAGCAGAGATAATACCTATCCTTCTCAAGCTATTCCAAAAAATAGAAAGGGAAGGAAAACTTCCAGACTCATTCTATGAAGCCAGTATTTGATTGCTAAACCAGACAGTGACCCAGGAAAAAAAGAGAACTACAGGCCAATATCCCTGATGAATATGGATGCAAAAATTCTCAGTAAGATACTAGCAAATCGAATTCAACAGCATGTAAAAAGAATTATTCACCATGATCAAGTGGGGTTCATTCCTGGGATGCAGGGCTGGTTCAACATTTGCAAATCAATCAACGTGATACAATACATTAATAAAAGAAAAGAGAAGAACCATATGATCCTGTCAATCGATGCAGAAAAGGCATTTGACAAAATTCAGCATCGTTTCTTAATAAAAACCCTTGAGGCAGTTGGGATAGAAGGAACATACTTAAAGATCATAAAAGCCATTTATGAAAAGCCCACAGCTAACATCATCCTCAATGGGGAAAAACAGAGCTTTTTCCCTGAGATCAGGAACACGACAGGGATGTCCACTCTCATCGCTGTTGTTTAACATAGTGTTGGAAGTTCTAGCATCAGCAGTCAGACAACAAAAGGAAATCAAAGGCATCAAAATTGGCAAAGATGAAGTCAAGCTTTCACTTTTTGCAGATGACATGATATTATACATGGAAAATCCGATAGACTCCACCAAAAGTCTGCTAGAACTGATACATGAATTCAGCAAAGTGGCAGAATACAAAATCAATGTACAGAAATCAGTTGCATTCTTATACACTAATAATGAAGCAACAGAAAGACAAATAAAGAAACTGATCCCATTCCCAATTGCACTAAGAAGCATAAAATACCTAGGAATAAATCTAACCAAAGATGTAAAAGATCTGTATGCTGAAAACTATAGAAAGCTTATGAAGGAAATTGAAGAAGATATAAAGAAATGGAAAAACATTCCGTGCTCATGGATTGGAAGAATAAATATTGTCAAAATGTCAATACTACCCAAAGCTATCTACACATTCAATGCAGTCCCAATCAAAATTGCACCAGCATTCTTCTCGAAGCTAGAACAAGCAATCCTAAAATTCATATGGAACCACACAAGGCCCCGAATAGCCAAAGTAATTTTGAAGAAGACCACCAAAGCAGGAGGCATCACAATCCCAGACTTTAGCCTCTACTACAAAGCTGTAATCATCCAGACAGCATGGTATTGGCACAAAAACAGACACATAGACCAATGGAATAGAATAAAAACCGTAGAACTAGACCCACAAACGTATGGCCAACTAATCTTTGACAAAGCAGGAAAGAACATCCAATGGAAAAAAGACAGCCTCTTTAACAAATGGTGCTGGGAGAACTGGACAGCAACATGCAGAAGGTTGAAACTAGACCACTTTCTCACACCATTCACAAAAATAAACTCAAAATGGATAAAGGACCTGAATGTGAGACAGGAAACCATCAAAACCCTAGAGGAGAAAGCAGGAAAAGACCTCTCTGACCTCAGCCGTAGCAATTTCTTACTTGACACATCCCAAAGGCAAGGGAATTAAAAGCAAAAATGAACTACTGGGACCTTATGAAGATAAAAAGCTTCTGCACAGCAAAGGAAACAATCAACAAAACTAAAAGGCAACCAAAGGAATGGGAAAAGATATTTGCAAATGGCATATCGGACAAAGGGCTAGTATCCAAAATCTATGAAGAGCTCACCAAACTCCACACCCGAAAAACAAATAACCCAGTGAAGAAATGGGCAGAAAACATGAATAGACACTTCTCTAAAGAAGACATCCAGATGGCCAACAGCCATATGAAAAGACGCTCAACGTCGCTCCTCATCAGGGAAATACAAATCAAAACCACACTCAGATATCACCTCACACCAGTCAGAGTGGCCAAAATGAACAAATCAGGAGACTATAGATGCTGGAGAGGATGTGGAGAAACGGGAACCCTCTTGCACTGTTGGTGGCAATGCAAACTGGTGCAGCCACTCTGGAAAACAGTGTGGAGGTTCCTCAAAAAATTAAAAATAGACCTACCCTATGACCCAGCAATAGCACTGCTAGGAATTTACCCAAGGGATACAGGAGTACTGATGCATAGGGGCACTTGTACCCCAATGTTTATAGCAGCACTCTCAACAATAGCCAAATTAATGGAAAGAGCCTAAATGTCCATCAACTGATGACTGGATAAAGAAATTGTGGTTTATATACACAATGGAGTACTATGTGGCAATGAGAAAGAATGAAATATGGCCCTTTGTAGCAGCGTGGATGGAACTGGAGAGTGTGATGCTAAGTGAAATAAGCCATACAGAGAAAGACAGATACCATATGTTTTCACTCTTATGTGGATCCTGAGAAACTTAACAGAAACCCATGGGGGAGGGGAAGGAAAAAAAAAAAGAGGTTAGAGTGTGAGAGAGCCAAAGCATAAGAGACTCTTAAAAACAGAAAAACTGAGGGTTGATGGGGGGTGGGTGATGGGTATTGAGGAGGGCACCTTTTGGGATGAGCACTGGGTGTTGTATGGAAACCAATTTGACAATAAATTTCATATATTGAAAAAAAATTATGAATGCAAAAAAATGTAAAAAAAAATCTGTTTTTTTCCCTCTATATTTAAGAATCTGTTTTTGTTCATTTGGTTTTTAGATTTCAAAACTAAGTAAAATCATATGGCATTTGTCTTTCTCTGACTTATTTCACTTAGCATAATACTCTCTAGGTCCATTCATGTCACAAATGGTAAGATCTTACTCCTTTTTATGGCTGAGTAATATCTCATTGTATACGTAAATTATACCTTTATCCATTCATCAGTGGACACTTAGGCTTCCATATCTTGGCTATTTTAAATAAGGCTGCAACATACACAGTGGTGCATATATCTTTTAATTAGTGTTTTTGTTTTCTTTGGGTAAATATCCAGTAGTGGAATTACTAGATTCTATGGTATTTCTATTTTTAATGTTTTGAGGAACCTCCATACTGTTTTCCACAGTGGGTGCACCAATTCACAGTCCCACCAACAGTGCACAAAGGTTCCCTTTTCTCCACATTCTGTCAACACTTGTTATTATTTGTCTTTTAGGTACTAGTCATTTTGACAGGTATGAGCTGATATCTCATTGTGGTTTTGATTTGCATTTCTCTGATGATTATTGATTTTGAGCTTTGCCAACCATTTGTCTTCTCTTGAAAAATGCCTATTCAGATCTTCTGTGTGTTTTTAAATCAGATTTTTAATCAGAGCTTTGTAAGTTCTTTATATAGTTTAGATATTAACCCTTTATTAGATATATCATTTGCAAATATCCTTTTCACTAGGTTGTCTTTTTATTTTGTTTATGGTTTACTTCACTGTGCAGAGGTTTTTATTTTGATGTAGTCATAATAGTTTATCTTTGCTTTTGTTTCCCTTGCCTTAGGAGACCTATCCATAAATATGTTGCTAAGACTGATGTCAAAGAAATTACTATGCTGCATTTTTTTTTTTTAGGAGTTTTATGGTTTTATTTAGGTCTTTAATACACTTTGAGTTTTTGTATATGGTATACTAAAGTGGTCCAGTTTCATTCTGTTGCATGTAGCTATCCAGTTTTCCCAACAACATTTATTGAAAAGAATGCCTTTTCCCTTATTGTGTATTCTTTATTTCTTTGTCTTAGATTAATTAATTGACCATGAAAACATGGATTTATTTCTGGGCTTTCTATTCTGTTCTATTGATCTCTGTGTCTATCTTTGTGCCAGTTCTGATTTCTACAGTTTAGTAGTTTATCTTGAAATCTAGGATTCTGATACCTCCAGCTTTGTTCTTGTTTCTCAAGATTGCTTTGGCTACTCAGGATCTTATGTACTTACATACAAATTTTAGGGTTATTTGTTCTAGTTCTGTGAAGAATACTATTTGTGTTTTGATAGGGATTGCTTTGAGTCTGTGGATTGCTATGGGTAGTATGGGTGTGATAGCCAGATTAATTCTTCCGCTCCATGAGCATGGCATGTCTTAACATTTGTTTGTGTCATCTCAATTTCTTTCATCACATAGTTTTCAGTCTTTTACCTCCTCGGTTAAGTTTATTCCTAGATATTTTATTCTTTTTTGGTGCAATTGTAAATGGAATTGTTTTATTAATTTCTCTTGCTGCCACTTTATTGTTAATGTATAGAAATGGAACTGATTTCTGGGCATTAATTTTGTATTCTGCAACTTTATTGCTTTCTTTTTTTTTTGAGAGAGACCAGGAGTGTGCACACATGTGGGTGCCTATACATGTATGCAAGCAGGGAAGGGGTAGAAAGAGGAGAGAGACTCTTAAGCAGGCTCTGTATCCACTGTGGAGCTCAACCCAGGCTGGATCACAGGACTGTGAGATCATGACCTGAGCTCAAATCAAGAGTTGGATGCTTAACCAGCTGAGCCATACAGGCACCCCTGCAACTTTTCTGAATTCATTTATTAATTACAATATTTTTTGATACTCTTTAGGATTTTCTATGTATGGTATCATGTCATCTGTAAGTAGTGACAGTTTAACTTCTCCCTTAATCAATTTGGATGCCTTTAATTATTTTGTTGTCTGATTTCTCTGGCTAGTACTTTGTTGAATTAAAACAGTGAGAATGGACATCCTCATCTTATTCTTGATCCTAGAGGGAAGGCCCTGAGTTTTTCACCATTGACTGGTGAGCTAGGAGTTAGTCATATATGGCTTTTATTGTATTTAGGTTTGTTCCCTCTATACCTATTTTATTGAGAGTTTTTAAAATCATGAACAGATGTTGAATTTTGTCAAATGCTTTTTCTGCATTTATTGAGATGACCATATGGTTTTTATCCCTTGTTTTGTTGATGTGGTGTGTCATGTTTCATGATTTGCAAATATTGAACCACCCTTCCATCCCAGAATAAATCCCACTTATCATGGTGAATGATACTTTTAATCTATTGTTCAATGTGGCTTGCTAATATTTTGTTAAGAATTTTTGCATCTATGTTTATCAGAGATGTGGGCCTGTAGTTTTTTTGTTGTTGTTGTTGGTGGTGGTGGTGGTTGTTTGTTTTTTGCAGTGTTTCTTTTTTGTTTTGGTGTCAGGGTAATGCTGGCTTTGTTGAATGTGCTTGGAAGTTTTTCTTCCCTCTATTTTTGGGAACAGTTGGAGGAGAATAGGCATTAACTCGTATTTAAATGTTTAGTAGATTTTAACTGTGACTCCATCTGGTACTGGCCTTTTGCTTATTGGGAGTTTTTTGATTACCATTTCAGTTTTATTGCTAGTATTTGGTCTGTTCAGATTTTCTGTTTCTTCCTGATTTAGTTTTTTTTTTAATATTTATTTTTATTTTGAGAGAGAGAGATACAGAGATGAGAGAAAAAGAGAGAGAGAGAATGAGCCTAGAAGGGGCTGAGAGAAGGGGAGAGAGAATCCCAAGTAGGCTCCATGCTGTCAGCACAGAGTCCCATGTGGGGCTCGATCTCACCAACCATGAGGTCATGACCTGAGCTGAAATTAAGAGCCGGATCCTTAGCTGACAGAGCCACCCAGGCTGTTTTCTTACTGATTCAGTTTTGAAAGTTCATATGTTTCTATAAATTTATCCATTTCTTCTAGGTACTTTGCTGGCATGTAATTTTTTGTAGTATTCTATTATATTCCTTTATATTCCTGTGGTGTTGGTTACTGTTGCTTCTCCCCTTTCATTTCAAATATTACTTGTGTCTTTTTTTTTTTTTTTTTTTTGATGAGTCTGGCTAAAGGTTTATCAATTTTACCTTTTCAGAGAACCAGCTCTTGGTTTCATTAATTTTTTCAATTTTTTTTTTTTTACTTTCTGTTTCATTTATTTCTTTTTTTTTTTTTTTAATTTTTTAAATGTTTATTTATTTTTGACGGAGAGAGAGAGAGTGTGTGTGTGTGCGCATGAGTGGGGAAGGGGCAGAGAGAGAGAGAGGGAGACACAGAATCCAAAGCAGGCTCCAGGCTCTGAGCTGTCAGCACAGAGCCCAACGCGGGGCTCGAACTCCCAGACTGCGAGATCATGACCTGAGCCGAAGGCGGACATTCAACCGACTGAGCCACCCAGGCGCCCCTGTTTCATTTATTTCTGCACCAGTATTTATTATTTCCGTCTGTGTACTAACTTTGGGCTTTGTTCTTTTTCTAGTTCTTTTAGGTACATAGATTTTTTATTTGTTTTTCCTGTTTCTTGAAGTAGACTTGTTTCACCATGAATCTCCTTTTTAGAATTGCTTTTGCTGCAACCCAAAGATTTTTGACTGTTGTGTTTTCATTTTCATTTGTCTCCTTTTTTTTCTTTTTAAATTTCCTCTTTTATTTGTTGACCTGTTCGTAGTTTTGTAACATACTGTTTAGCCTCCATGTGTTTGTGTTTTTTTCCAGTTTTTTTCTTGGGATTTATTTTTAGTTTCATAATGTTATGGTTGAAAAAGATGATGTGATTTCAGTCTTCTTAAATGTATTGAGACTTGTTTTGTGACCTAATATGATCTATCCTGCAAAACATTCCATGTGCACTTGAAAAGAATGTGTATTCTGTTGTTTTTGGAAAGAATGTTTTGTATAAACCTGCTAAGTTCATTTAGCCTCATGTGTCATTGAAAGACAGGTTTCCTTACTGATTTTCACCCTGAATGATCTGTCTATCGATGTAAGTGGGGTTTTAAAGTCCTCTACTCTTAGGAGTACCTGGCTGGCTCAGTTGGTAGAGTATCCAACTCTTGATATCAGGGTCATGAGTTCAAGTCCTATGTTGGGCATGGAGTCTACTTAAAAAAATCCTCTGCTCTTACTGTATTACATCTTTCCCTTATATCTGTTAATATTTACTTTATGTATTTAGCTGCTGAAATGTTGGGTGTCCAGATACTTACATTTATTATATCCTCTTGACCTGTATTGACCTGTGAATTATCACATAATGCCCTTGTTTTTCTCTTGTTATGGTCTTTATTTTTTGAGAGAGAGCAAGAGAGCATGTGCATCAATGGGGGTGGGGCAGAGAGAGAGGGAGAGAGAATCCCAAGCAGGCTCTGCACTGTCAGCACAGAGCCCAACATGGATTTCATCATGTGAACTGTGAGATCATGACCTGGGCCGAAATCAAGAGTTGGACGCTTAACTGACTGAGCCACCAAGAAGGCCCAAGAGTCCGTTTCTTGGTTTGTCACTCTCTCTTTTTACCCCCTTTGCTTGTTTGTTTTTTAAATTACACATATGAGTGAAACCATATGGTATTTGTCTTTCTCTGATTTACTTCACTTAGCAGTATACTCTAGCTCCATTTATGTTGCAGATGGCAAGATTTCATTGATTTCAATGATTAAATAATATTCCATTGTGTGTGTGTGTGTGTGTGTGTGTGTGTGTATACATACATATACATACTACATCATCTTTATCCATTTATCAGTTGATGGACACTTGGGCTGTTTCCATAATTTTGCTTTTGTATGTAATGCTGCTATAAACATAGGATGGCATGTATCCCTTTGAATTAGTATTTTTCTATTCTTTAGGTAAATATCCAGTAGTCTGATTGCTGGATTGTAGGGTAGTTCTGTTTTTAACTTTTTGAGGAATCGCAATACAGTTTTCCACAGTGGCTGTATCAGTGAGCATTCCCACTAACAGTGCACGAGGCCTCACCTTTCTCTATATCCTTGCCATCCTTGTTTCTTGTGTTGTTGAGTTTAGCCATTCTGACAGGTGTGAGGTGATATCTCATTGTAGTTTTGATTTGTACTACCCTGATCAGTTTCATGTGTCTGTTGGCCATCTGTATGTCTTCTTTGGAATGATGTCTATGCATGTCTTCTGCCATTTAAAAAACAAGGTTTATTTATTTATTTTTGAGAGAGAAAGAGAGCAGAAGCCAGGGAGAGGTGGAGAGAGAAGGAGACACAGAATCTGAAGCAGGTTCCAGGCTCTGAGCTGTCAGAACAGAGCCCAGTGAGGGGCTTGAACCTACGAACTATGAGATCATGACCTAAGCCGAAGTCAGACTCTTAACCAACTGAGCAGGCGCCCCTCTTCTGCCCATTTTTTAAATTGGATTATTCATTTTTTGAGTGTTGAGTTTTATAAGTTCTTTATATATTTTAATACTAACCCTTTATCAGATAGATATGTCATCTACAGATATCTTCTCCCATTCTGTAGGTTGCTTTTAGTTTTGTTGATTGTTTCCTTTTCTGTGCAGAAGGTTTTTATCTTGATACGGTCCCCAAAGTTTATTTTTGCTCTGTTAACCTTGCCTCAGGAGACATATTTAGAGGGAGGTTACTATGGCCGACATCAAAGAGTTTACTGCCTGTGTTCTAGGATTTTTATGGTTTCAGGTCTCACATTTAGGTCTTTAATCCATTTTGAATTTATTTTTGTGCATGGTGTTAGAAAGTGGCACAGTTTCATTCTTTTGCCTGTTGCTGTCCAGTTTTCCCAGCACCATTTGTTGAAGAGACATTCTTTTTCTCAGTGGATAGTCTTATTTTGTCAAAGATGAATTGACCGTATAGTGGGTTCATTTCTCAGTTTTCAATTCTGTTCCATTGATCTGTGTGTCTATTATTGTGCCAGTACCATACTGTTTTGATCTCTGTAGCTTTGTAATATAACTTGATGTCCAGAATTATGATACCTCCAGCTTTACTTTTCTTTTTCAAGATTACTTTGGGTATTCAGGGTCTTTTGTGGTTCCATACAAATTTTAGGATTGTTTGTTGTAGTTCTATGAAAAATACTCTTGGCATTTTGATAGAGATCACATTAAATGTGTAGATTGCTTCTGGTAGTACAGACATTTTAACATATTTTAACAATATTCCATGAACATGGAATGTCTTTTATGTCATCTTCAATTTCTTTCATTAATGTTTTGTAGTTTGCAGAGTACAGGTCTTTCATCTCTTTGGTCAGGTTTATTCCTAGGTATCTTATACTTTTTGTGTGCAATTGTAAATGGGATCCTTTCCTTAATTTCTCTTTCTGATGTTTCATTATTGGTGTAAGAGAAATGCCACAGACTTCTGTACGTTGATTTAGTAACCTGTGACTTTACTAACTTGGTGTATCATTTCTAGTAATTTTTTAGTGGAGTTTTTTGGGTTTTCTATATATATAGTATCATGCCATTTGCAAATAGTGAAAGGTTTACTTATTTCTTACCAAGTTAGATGCCATTTCTTTTTTTATTATTTTATTTTTAGGGTGTACTTATGAATTTATTCAGAATTCAGCACTTATAGACAAAGATAAATGAAAACTAATAATAGAATAACTAGTACTCTATAGCAATACTATCCAGGGTAGTAGTCACTAGACACGTGTGACCATATTGAATAATGCACATAAGGAACATTTTTACATCATCATGAAAAGGTTTTTTTTGGACAACACTGCTATACAAATAATAGATGATAAAATGAGACTTTCAAATATCCATAAACCAGAATGGAAAGATTGGTGGAGAAGCAATATTTGAGCAAGTGATTCTGAGCCTTTTGTTATCCTCAGTCTTTTTTTTTTTTTTAAGTTTATTTATTTTGAGAGAGTACAAGCAGGGGAGAGGCAGAGAGAGAAGGAAAAAAGAGAGAATCCCTAGTAGGCTCTACACTGTCAGCACAGAGCTCGATGTGGGGCTCAAACTCAGTAACTGCAAGATCATGACCTGAACTGAAATCAAGAGTTAGATGCTTAACCAACTGAGCCACCCAGGTGCCCCTAAATGCTTTTTAGGTTTTGTTGTTGTTGTCTGATTGCTGTGCCTAGGCTTCCAGTACTATATTGAATAAAGGTGGTGAGAGTGGACATTCCTGCCTTGTTTTTGACTTTAGAGGAAAAGCTCTCAGTTTTTCCCCATTTAGGATGATATTAGCTGTGGGTTTTTCATATATGGCCTTTATTATGTAGAGATATGTTCTCACTAAACGTACTTTGTTGAAAGTTTTTATCATGAATCGATGTTGTATTTTGTCAATGGTTTTTTCTGCATCAAAATGATCTTATGGTTCTTATCCTTTCTTTTATTAATCTATCACACTAATTGATTGTGAATATTGAACCACCTGTGTAACCCAGGAATAAATCCCATGGATTCAGTTTGCTAGTATTTTGTTGAGGTTTTCTATATCTGTGTTCATCAGAGGTATTGGCCTGTAGTTATCTTTTTTTTGTGGTGTCTTTATCTGGTTTTGGTATCAGGCTAATGCTGGCCTCATAGAATGAACTGAGAAGTTTTCTTTCCTCTTCTGTTTTTTTGAATAGTTCGAGAAGAATAGGCATTAACTCTTCTTTAAATGTTTGGTAGAATTTGCCTCCGAAGCCATCTGGGTCCTGGACTTCGTTTTTTGGGAGTTTTTTGATTACTGATTCAACTTCTTTGCTATCAATCTGTCCAAATTATCTATTTCTTCCTGTTTCAGTTTTGATAATGTATTTATTTCTTGGAATTTATTCATTTCTTATAGGTTGTCCAGTTTGTTGGCATATAGTTTTTCATAGTATTCTCCTATAATTGTTTGTATTTCTGTGGTGTTGGTTGTTATTTTTTTCCTCTCTCATTTGTGATTTTGTTACTTTCTTTCTCTTTTTGCTAAGTCTGGCTAGAGGTTTATCAATTAATTTTTTAAAGAAACAGCTGGTTTTATTGATCTTTTCTATTGTTTTTTTTTTTTTTTAGTTTCTATATCATTTATTTCTGTTTTGATTCTTATTTCTTCCTTCTGGTGGCTTAAGGCATCATTTGTTGTTCTTTTTCTAGCTCCTTTAGGTATAAGTTTAGGTTGTTCATTTGAGATTTTTCTTGCTTCTTGAGGTAGACCTGTATTGCTATACTCCTCCCTCTTAGAACTGCTTTTGCTACATCCCAAAGATTTTGGATCATTGTGTTTTATTTTCATTTGTTTCCATGCATTTTTTAATTTATTCTTTGATGTCCTCATTGACTCATTCATTGTTTAGTAGCATGCTGTTTAGACTTTGGCTGGCTGACTGGAACTTTGGCTGAATGGAGGTCCTGGAGCACTCTGTGCTGGGGCTCTTCTGGTGTCATGGGCAGAGCAGAGGTTGGTGTAGGTGGGGGCATTCTTAGGGCTGTGCATGCAGAGAGCACCCTGGCTGGACAGCTGAAGCTGAAGTGAATATGGCTCAGGGCTCTGTGCATTGAAGGCACCTTGGCAGGATAGCTAGAGCTGAAATGGGTACAAATCAGAGTGTCCCAAAGTGCTTAATTCAGAGGGTTCCCTGCTGATTGGCTAGAGCTGGGGTAGTTGCAGGCCGAGGGTTCCTTCTGCTATGCTGGGGATGCTCTGGCAAGTTATCTGGAGCCAATATGGTATGGACCTCAATGTTGCATGGCACTTTGAGCCTGTGTCACCTTGGCAAGATGGCTGGAACTATTGTGAGTGCAGACCAGAGGGTCCTAGTGTGCACCTCACTGAGGCCCGCCTTGGTGGGACTGATGGGGCTATTGTGGGCTAGGGGACCCAGGATTACTGAGGGGATAGGCTGGCTATGGACATCAGACCCTGCATCTATCTGTGCTATCAGGGTAGAGTGGGAACATGAACTGTGCACCTCGCCAGCCTTTCTGATTCAGAGAGAGTTCCAACAGTTCCCCTGTTGTTTGGCAGGGTTCTAATGGTGGTTTCTTTATATTCTAGTTGCCCCTTTAAACTCTGGCTTTTTTTTCTGGGCCTCTGGGCAGATGAATCTTCTCATGGTCCCTTCCTACTGTAGTTTACAACATCGGGAGTGGGAATTCCCTTCATTGCCATGTCTCTGTTTCTCTTGCTGTTTGTTTTCTATGTGGTCTCTCCATCTTTTGTTGTGCAGAAGCTGTTCAGTAGCCCTCACTTCTTATTCAGGAGCAACTGCTCTATAAATAGGTATAGATTTGATATGTCTGTTGGACTGAAATCTTGCAGAAGCTTTTAATTTTGATAAAGTTCAATTTATCTACTTTTTATTTTCTTGTTTGTACTGAAATTTTTGGTGTTTCTTTTGGGAAGTAGCATGAACTTAGAGCCTCAGAGAATGAGTAGTTGATTTGTAGACTTTCAATTTACTTCTAAAATTATTTGAGTAAGAGATATTTGTAAGGGGATCATTGTCAGTGAATCACAACATTTTGAAAAGATGTTTTAGGACAGACCAAGAATGTGACTAGAACCATTTCCTACTGTGGTGTGTTTGATACAAATGCAGTCTTAAACTCTTGCCGTACAGTGAAGCTCACTGGTACCTAGCTGGGGTGCTTGTAGCTAGTGAAGTTATGAAACCATGGGCTTTTTTCTCATCCTTATTTAATTTTATTCCAGAACAAAACCTGAAGGACAAGACGACCTCTTCTTGGGACACTGCATTTTGCCAGAGCACCTGTAGGGGACTGATTGGATTTCTTGACATAGACAATTCCTGGGACTGAGCCTCAATTTAGAGCATTCTTTAGGAAATTATATTTAGGACTATGGCATCATAGAACCCTATACCCATTTGAAGTTTGGCTTTTGACTCAACATTGCTGTCACATGTCATCCAGCATCCACTGAGTCACCTTCAGTGACAAGACACTCATTGTTTTCCAGGGATCCCATTTTCATCTGACAGCATTCTTGTGAGGATTAAAATGTGTAAGGAACTTAATGTAATGTCTTGCACATCACAGGCACTCCAGAAATACATAATAGCTCTTACTGTTTTTGTTGACAAGTTTCTCCTTTGTTGGGTTAAAAATCTCTCTTCCTGGAGCTAATCTCATTTAATCCTAGCTCTTAACTCTAATGACCCCATAGAACAGCTCTTTTAAAATATAGCCTTTGGATATTAAAGAATTATTGTATGAGCTAAATAGCCACAGTTCTTTTGATCTTCTTTAACCTCTCTTTTCTTAAATTCTACTTGTTGCTGCTGGTTATCGTGGTTCCCAAACCTGTCTGCCCATCAACATTGTCTGAGGGGCTTAGTACCAGTACCTGAAGTTGTAAGTCTGGTATGAGACACAAACACATACCTTTTTAAAGTGACCCTGATTCTGATGTATGTAGCTTGGAACCTGCAGCTCTATAACCTATTGAGAGAGAAATCCGTGTGTTAAGTGTTAGGGAGAAGAGGCTGTGACTTGCTAACCTGGTCCCATAAAGCAGGGTTTTTCAACTTCTGCACTATTGATCTTTTGGGCCAGATGCTTATTTGTTGAGGGAGATTTTCCTGTGCATTTTAAGATTTCAGTTTCATCCCACACCTCTAGCTGCCAACAATCTGTTACTTTCCAAGTATGACGAGCAAAAATGGCCTTTGGAGGAGACAATCACCCAAGGTTAAGAACCACTTCCACAAGGATAGAAAACTCAGTTTGGGGGGCATGTGAGTGGCTCAGTTGGTTATGTGTCCAACTTCGGCTCAGGTCATGGTCTCGTGGTTTGTGAGTTGGAGTCCCGCTTCCAGCTCTGTGCTGACAGCAGAGAGCCTGGAGCCTGCTTCAGATTCTGTGTCTCCCCCTCTCTCTGCCCCTCCCCTGCTCACACTGTCTTTCTCTCTCTCTCTTAAAAATAAACATTAGAAAAAAAAATTAAAAAAAAAGTTTTGGTAGTTGGATAATAGCTAAAAGCAGCTTTCAAAACTTCCTTCCCTCAGTATTCTCTTGCTTAAATAGGTATTACAAGTGACTAATGATAAAATTAGGGGGCTGGGGCTCCTGGGTGGCTCCGTCTGTTAAGTGCCTGACTCTTGATTTCAGCTCAGGTCATGATCTCACGGTTCATGGGATTGAAACCCACCTGAGGCTCCTTGCTGACAGTGTGGACCCTGCTTAGGATTCTCTCTCTCCCTCTCTCTCTCTGTCCCTCCCCTGCTTGTGTGCTCTCTCTCTCTCAAAATAAAGAAATAAACTTAAAAAAAAATTGGGGGGCTGGGTTAGATCTGGTTTATTTTAAATCAAGCATATTTCAGTTTTTCTAATTTTCTTACATATAGTAGATTGTGCATGGTCTTGAAATACACCACTAATCCTAAGAAACCACGGTGTTTTTTAAGCCTTCCTGTTTGTAGTATTAATAACCATAGCAATTTGATACATCCTCCCATAGCAAGAAAAGGATCCTCCATTCAAGTATTTCACTGCTTGTTCACCCTAATCTTCTGTTACTGATATTTATCCTCTATGTATATGCCATCTTCCCCTCACCCCTTTCCGCAGAGCGTTGAGGGACTGGCTCTCAAAGAAGCATGTTTCAGGACCAGCATCCTGTGAACACATGAGCTGTTATCTGTCTAAACAAGGTTCCTATTCAACTTTGTCTTGCAGTGAGAGCTTATAAGAAAATTGTTGAATTGAGACACATGCTGGAAATTGCTGAGAGCAACTATAAACACTTGGGAGGGATAACAGAAGAAGATCTAAAGCAGAAGAAAGAACAGCTTGAGTCAGAAGAGTAATGTCCTCCAAACTATTATGGTTTGCTTTTAGTTACCTTTCTAAATGCTGTGTAAGGGTTTGTTGACAACCTGTTTTTCCATCCTCACCAAAGGGTGTAAGGTTCCAGCCAGTTTTTCTCTTAAGCCCCCAGATGGAGAAGATGTTAAGATGATTTTTGGTTGTGGTAAAATACACATTAACATGGAATGTATCATCTTAACCATTTCTAAGGGTACAATTCAGTGGTGTTAAGTACTTTCACAGTTTTGCACAACCGATCTCCTGAACTCTTTTCATCTTGTAAAACTGAAACTCTATTTTTTTGAGACCACACCTACTTTGAGCTTATCAACCAACAGTCTCTACCTGTTCCTGTCAAATTGGACTGATTACTTGTAAATCTGAGACCCGGTCCTGGGCTCCCCGACTGTCCTGCCCAATCAGAGACTGTGGTCATGTCCAGGGGCAGTGAGGGGTTCCATAGCTGCCCTCACCTTTCACTGCCTGCACCCTGAATCGCCTTGCTGCACATTTGGTGTTGCTGGAAGAGAGGATGCCTCGTGCTCACTTCCTCCCACCGGACAGGTAACAAGGGGAGACAGGACAAGGGATTCTGGCCTAATCAAAACATGGGTCTGTAAAGAGCAGCCCACATGGACTCTGCTTTCCCTTTTCTTTGCTTGAGTCCCTCACACTCTTAGGACCTGTTTCCTTTTCCTCCACCCTCTTCTCAATGTAGCCTCAGGTACTTGGGAATTTAAACTGAAGTCAAAGCCATAAGCCAAAATACCCTCTTAGTGGGATTTTAGACACTAGGAAGCTGTGGCAGACCAAAACAAAACAAAACAAAAAGAAGGATTGCTTTTTAATTAGAGGTCTTTTTGGTATCTCAGGCGTTCACTGCCTCTACATTGATTAAAGTGTTTTGAGGTGTAGAATATTTTTAGTATTGGCCTTTGCTTAAGAGCCTGGCTGAAAACCCTTGTGGTCTGGAAAAGTTCTTCACACTGGAGCATTTTTTTCCCTAGATAATGAGCTTTAAACTTTGGTTTTCTTTGCTTTCCTTCTAGGGTAGATTAGTACTTCTATGGCTGCTTGTATGACTTCTGAGCACTACTGTGTGCTGAGCACTAGATAAGCTTCTTAGATACGTTATCTCATGCAGCCTTCATGGGGCCAGGAGCTATTGTCTTACTACGTGTATGGGAAACCAAGACTTAATATAGAGGTTAAGTGAGTCTCATGAAGTTACAAAGGCAGGAGAAAGGTTGGGAAGTGGAGCCAGGATTTGAGCCTGAGTCTATTTGACTCCAAACCTGTTATCTGAGATGATTATGATTTTTAACAGTCCTTCATGGAACTTTTAATGCTAATATTCACATTTCACTGTGAAATGGTTATCCTGTTGATATGATTTTGAACAGATTCTCCCCCAAAGATTGCTTTAGTCTTCGTGCCGAGTGTAGCTTCATGTCAGCTGAGACTTCAGTGTCTTCTGAGTGAGCTTTAATTCTTCTGTAGCATTTGTTCACCACTTTGTGTTGAGTACATCTTAAGACATTTATTCTTTAGGTACAAACCCGTGCTTTTAGGTCTAATTGGAAAGAAACACTGGACAAGTATTGGTTTGAGGGACGTCCTTTTGATTTTGTTGTTATCGCTTAGTTAGATCAGAGTCACAATACAGCAAAGCACCAGTGGTGTTACTCTGTCCTAGGAATGAATTTCCCTTCTTGTTTGCTGAATCTTGTTTGCTGAATCAGTTGACATTCTTCTTCCCTATTCCCAGTCTCAACCCCGCTCACTTCCATGAGAGAGCTACTACTGATGCTCTTAGATCGCCCTCACAGGAACCTGACATCCCACCCAGCCTGCTTCGGAAATTCTGTTCCCCCCCACTATCCAGCAACAAGGCAGAAAAATATCCTGGTTCAAGTGTCATCATCTCTTGTCTGGATTTATTTTAACATCTCCCTGATGCATTTCCAGCTTCCTGTCCCTGCCCCCTAATTCTATGTCCCCAAACCCTGAAGTCTTTTTCAACACAGCATCCAGAGTAATCATGTTAAAATCTGGGTCCAGTAAATCTCACATACTGTTGACTGAAGGAAGTCAAGCACACAAAAGTATGTAATATGCAATTTCATTTATAAGCATAGGCAAAACTAATCTAACATGATAGACATTCAGAATGTGGTTGCATATGAGAAATGAAGATCACTTGGGAAGGACACGAGGGAACTTTCTGAGGCAATGAAAATAGTCTGTATCTTGGCAGTTGTGGTGATTACAAGGTTTACACATTAATCAAAACTCCTTGAATTGTTCAGTTAATATTTGTATTTTACTCAAATTGTAGATCATCAAAAAAATACGAAAGCAAAACAAAAGTCTAAGCTCATGCTGTTTCTCTGCCCAGACCCTCCAATGGCTTCCCCACTTCATTCAGGGTGAAAGCCTAGATTCTTGCTGTGACTTAGAAGGCCCTGCTTATTCTGGCTCTCTTTTGCCTCTGTGACCTACTAGTCTTCCTTTTATACTTTACTCCAGCCACATTGGCTTCTGGTTTTCTTCCAGTTCTCCAGGCATACTTCTGCCTTAGGGCCTTTGCACATGCTATTCCCTGTGGAATGCTCTTCCCCCAGATGTCTATGTCGTTACCTCTCTCATTTCCTTTAGGATTTTTTTAGAAGCCCCCTTCTCAGGAAGGCCTTCCCTGGCCACTGTGTCTGAAGTATTAATCCCCTCCTCGGCGACATTTTATATTACTCTTTCTTGGTTAAATTTTTTCTCCCTTGGCATTTATCACCTTTCCCCATACCATATTATTTACTTGTTTCTTTACTGTCTTCTTCCATAGCTAAGATAAGCCTGAGGAAGGCAGATTTGGCCTGTTTCATTCCCCAGTGTCTAGATCAGTGCTGGCTCATACTAGACTCTCTGTACCTATTTGTTGAATAAATTATTTCTTTGTTTTATTTGCCTTAAATACAATGCATGTATGCTTTTCGCTATTGCCAAAAATAATTGGTAGCTCATATTGGAGACTGACTGAAAACAACTTTTTTTGATAGGACAATCAAGGAGCTGCAGGGCCAGCTGGAGTATGAACGGCTACGCAGAGAAAAATTAGAAGATCAGCTGGATGAGTATCGCGCAGAGGTGGATCAACTCAGGAAGACACTGGAAAAGATTCAGGTCTCCAGCTTTGCTGTGGTTGGTGTCCTTCTTAACACATTTATCTCTCTCAAGAAGTGGTATATAAGAGTAGCTAAGAGTCTAAGCTAGGGTTTGAATCTTGGTCATAACCCTTTTTAGTTTGGACAAGTCATTTAACCTCTCTGTGCCTTATTTTTAAGCCATAGTTAATAATTTGTGCTTGGTAAAGTGTTGTAAAGATTAAAGGAGTTATGTGTATAACAGTATAAAACTTTATATGTACACACACATACTTACATATACATATATACTGGCTAGTATAGCATCCTCAGAAGTGTGCAGTGTCATTGTGACACATGAGGAAAAAATGTATTTTTTAATATTTATTTAGAGGGCTTCAGCAGGGGAGGGGCAGACAGAGAGGGAGTCACAGAACCCGAAGCAGGCTCCAGGTTCTGAGCTGTCAGCACAGAGCCCAATGCAGAGCTCAAACTCATGAACTGTGAGATCATGACCTGAGCTGAAGCCGGAGGCTTAACCGACTGAGCCACCCAGGTGCCCTGAGGAAAAATATTTTTTTATAAGCAGAGTAATAATAATTCTCAGACAGCTGGAATCTGTATACTTTAACATTCTAAATAGCCAGAATAATGATTCCATGTAAGAAAGCTTCAGCTCCTCAAAAGAAATTGTTAGTATATGTGCTGCCGATGCGAGCAGTTGGATGCAAGAGCAGCTGGAAGAGTAGAAAGGAGCCACCGTGGGAGTGGTCATAGCATCCCTTTGTTCAGATTGCAGAGTAGTAAAAACTAACATCTGTAACGCTTCACCTTCACAAAGTTCTTTCATGTGTTAGCATATGTCATTTGATCTGCCCTCATTTAATGTGAGGAAACCGAGGCTCAGAGACTTTAAGTGACTTGTCTAAATTCACACAGCTAGTAATGGTGAGATCAGTAGTCGGTCTCTACTTTTTGATCCCATAGTTTTAGCTCTGCTTATAATTCTCGGCTAGAACTATGAATTTGGAATTCAAAATATAGCTCTAAAATCTAGAAAAATGCTTTAGAGTGACAAATAAAAAGGACAAATGTGTAGGAGGAAGCTGAAAAGAAATGGATATAAGAGTCACATACAAAGAACAAATACAGAAAAGCAGGTATAGAAAATAGAGTGAAAGTGACAGCAGGTGACCCACAGTGGTGCTCATATCACGGCCCTCTGGTCTCAGAGCAGAGCAGGCAGAATGCAAACTGGGGAGACTCTGTGACCCTCACTCTCTCTTGTGAACGAAGACAGCTTGATGTAGCCCTTGTGGAAGCTCATGTGACACAGGGTAGCGATTCAGGTGCATTTTGTGTTTTCTTTCCCATAGGGAAATGTTTTCTTTGGTCATCGTGGGTGAGTTCATTCTCAACTCTGATTTGTAAGAACTTCCTGGCTCCTTTTTATTTTGTACAAACTTATCATTAGTCTCTTTAATAACCACTTTTAAAATATTAACACATGTGCTTGTTATAAAATGTTAAAAGCAGGGCAGTCGTTCCTTCCCATACCAAGTCCAACTCTCCAGAGGAAGCTACTGGTAATGGTTTGGTGTATCTCGTGTCAACAGCATTCTATTCATCTACAAACATGTGTGTGTATTTCTCTGCATGCATGCATTCACACACTTTCTCTCAGTTTTGGTATCTTACCAGCCCTTACTTTTCCAAGAGATAGAATTAATTATAACCCATTCTCTTCATTTTTGCGGTGCTTACCTTGCACCACTCCTAGCCACTGTGGGAAGCTTTTGTGTAGAGAGGCCAGCCTGTGCGGTCACTGGGTATTGGCCGGGGACCTGAGGACACACACCTTTCATAAACTACCCCCTACAGTCTGAATCCTGATGTGCTGTCTCAACCTGCGGCAGGAGATCCGCCGCCTCCGCCTCCTGGCAGCACCAGATCCTACATCTTTTGGAGATTACCCAAGCCTCACCATCTTTGAGTCATTCCAAATCGATTTGTCTACCTGGAAAATTTTTATTTTTTAGTAGCTATTTAAAATATTACTTTCTTACCCCAGAACATCTGTTCTCAGGGTTGGGCTCGATTCCACATGCTACCGCACATCCCCCCTAAAGCTCTGCTCTCTACCAACCATGTGGTTTTCAGGAGAGCCGACTCAAGGTCACTGTACTCCGGGCCCACCGTCTTTTGCAGTCCTACTTTAGGTTAATCGATTTTTCATAAATGAGCAAATGTCACCAGCCTTTTTTGGCAGCTGCAGTCCTGCCACTGCTTCTTTTCTGCAAAAGCTTCTGAGTCTTCAGTTCATCTTTGAAATGGTGATAACACCGGTCTCACAAAGTTGTATTGATGTTAAATGAAAGACTAAGTGGCAATACTGAGGTATTTTCTATCTCGTAGTATTCATAGGACTACATTCACGCTTTTTCATATCCTTTTCTTTTTCCTTCCTTTCTTTTCATTTTCCATGTTCAAGCTGCATAAACATTGTCGGTATATAAATAAATGTGTGGAGCCCTATACTTGAGAGTAGGAAGAATTAGTTTATTTGGGAGTCTAAATACATAACGTATAAATAAAATGAACTTTCTGTTCAGTGCTCGTTTATACAGATTTAAGAAATTTTGACCAAATCTCCTGCCACCTTCTGGTCAGGACCTATGATTGCATTCAGCTGTGCCTTGAAGACTTTTCTCTGCAACAGTCTGTAATAGTATAGTTTTTATCCAGGAAAAATTTCTCAGGGTAGTTTCTTAGGATCGTCTGACATCTGTAATGTACTTAAATAGTTTTTGATAATAGTAACAACAGCAGCAATTGGTTTTGATAATAGTGACCATATTTATAGTGCAAAGGTGTGGGCAGGAACACCTGGTGGAATCCTAACCCCAGCCACGAGCTCTTCCCATGGACATGTATGTGCCTTGTGTGGTTCTTGGAGCCCTGCATTCAGCTCTGTCCTGGACAGCTGGGTGCAGAGCATTTTTGACTGGGATAATTACTCATGGATGAGTAGCATCTGCTGAGTGAGTGTCACCTTATTTCTAGCTCTCTCTTGCTCCTTGTGGCATTAAGTGGATCTTCTGTGCTAGGTCCTGAGAATACCATGATGGATGAGAAATATTTGGAAACAGTGGTGGCAGGCAGAGTGAAGAGTGAGACAAGGGCAGTAGAAGGATGTTGTATGAACACAGAGGAAGGAATGGAGTGGATGTGGAATGAAGGAATGGAAGGAACTAGATGTGGTTCCTAGTACTACCGGGCTTGCAAAGAATCCAGGCGATGACATTCTAACACTGTGTGTGTGTCATTTAGCAGTATATTGAGAAGTGACAGGCTAAGAAAAAAAGCAGAAATAGGGCTGTTCTCTTTTGGGGATGTATCAGGCAGAGCCAGCACTGGTTGGTTTCTCTAGGTGTCTCCTACCTAGTCCATGAATCAGCACAGTATGATGGACTGATACTTCAGATTTGAGAATTTATTTATACAAAAGCCTAAATTTTAACCCAGAGTTGAAAATAACAGTATGGCTAAATTTCTTCTTTTGGAACAGATCATGTAGAAAGATGAAATTGTGGCTACTGCAGATCTCTCATTTGGCCTTTTTCTTTGTAGGAAGAGGACTCTACTGACTCAAGCAAAGATAAAAGGCGAGTGAAGAAAAAGGTGTCTTCTGGGGGAGTTTTTGTGAGAAGGTACTCATCAATGAAATAACTTTAAATAAACTTGTTTTTCATTTTTAAATTGATATAAAACCTGTAAGTTCTCTTCAGAGTTACTCTTATATATGCTATCCCAGTTCTGAAGGCAGAAATATAGACTATCAAAGGGATTGCTAAAGTTGCATGCACTTAGCTATACTCCCTCTCCCAATATACTTTTATATATTTATGTAGGCAAGACTCCACATTTATGAGTAATTCTGCAAGTAATCACACAAACTTTAAAATATAAGATGGTATAGTCAGTAATCAAAATAAATGTAGACATTAAAAATTATGAAGCCAAAGAGAATTTTAACTTTCTAGAGACTATCATTTTTTAACTTTTCAAATGACTTTTAGAAAGCATGTGGATTTAGGAGAAAATGCAGCATCAGACAAGTAAATTTTAGAAAAGGACGTCTTTACAGTAACAACCAAGTATCTCAGGAAAGTTTTATGTAAAGTGAAAATCTGTTCTTGTAAAAGAAAAAAAAGTCATAGTATGTGTTTGCTAAGGATACCTATTTAAATAATCTGTTTCAGAATTCAACCATTGCCTTGTCTCGCAAGCTTTATAAGAAAGCAACACAGAAATGAGGCAGACTGGACAGGAAAAAAGACACATGGTTTTATTATTCTTTCTTCCTCCTTTCCCCCCTGACATTGCTGACCAAAAAAGAACCCAGCATTTCATTTCAGTTCGGACTTCGTTCCCTCCCTTCCTACCTCTACCTGCTCCCTCCTTGATGTAGCCGATTTGGTCGATTTGGTCGTGGGGCAGTTGTCTAGATCTTGCCTCCTCCTGAAGAGCTGATTGTTGGCTTTGGGCTTCCCAGGGAGCAGCTTTCTCACCATTCACCAGATGCTCACCCTCTGGGTCCTGGCATGTGCTTTATTTACATGGATGCTGAAGGCCATTCTGACACAGTGTCATCAGGACCAGTTTGGCCTGACATGGGTGCATCGGAGTGCTAAGATCGGGCTGATCAAGGGTTTGTAAACAGGTCTTAAAAAATGCCTGAACTATCCTTTTGATAACCTTTATAGTCATTAGTGTTAGTTTCTCTGTGGTTTCCAATAGGCCTTCAATCTATAATAAAACATTTATTTGGTACTTACTATGTGTAAGTCCTTTCCACATATTATCTCTTAATTCTCACCACAGCAGTGGGAGACAGGTATATTTTATAGCTGGAAGATTGATTTGCTCAGAATCACACAGCAATGTGGAAGACCCTAACCTTAGCGGGGAAGGGTCAGCGTCTGCATTCTTGACCACCACAGGAATTCCCAAATCCATTATTTCTCACCTTCTGGGACTACATACAGCTTTACTTCTTCCTTCCCACCCGGTGACCCTAAAGTTAATGCTTTATACTCTAGTTTGTTATTCTTGCTCCGGTTTTCTCCAGGCCACATCTCGCGTCTCTCTTTGTAGCAGAGAGGTAGGGAAGAACTAGATGAGTGTGGTCATAGAAACGTGCACCCTTGAGGCAGAGGTTCCCTGGTTGCCCCCAGTACCTGTTCTCCCTTTTTCCCCCCCAGTGTTAGGACTTACCTGGCTTGTGGCTGCTCAGGATAAGGGCTAACTTCCCAATCTCCTTTGCAGCTAAGACACCAAGTTGTGGCCAATAGAGTATGAACCAAAATGGCGTATAAAACGTCAGGGTCTTGCCCTTAAAGGGAAAGGGCTTGCCTACATCTTGCCCTTTTCTACTTCTGGAATGTGGATATGGTGGTGAGTCACTGGACCTTGTGAATGAGGGCAACACCAGGAAGGGTAGAGTAATAAGATGAAAAGGATCTTGTGCCCAGATACCACGGAGCTGGCATATTAGCCCTGGAATGCTTACACTTGGACTGCAGGTAAGTAAGAACTAAACCTCTTTGTTCTTTAAACAACCATTATTTTGGGTCTTAGTAGAGCAGCTAGATCAAGATTGTAATACCCTCAAATTACATGTATTTAATCATAAGTCGCATACATGTATTGTCATGTGTGCTGTTTCCAGCACAACCAGTTCTTGGATTTTCTGACACTATCCGGATGTTCAACGGTCCAGTTCTGACATTACCCAGAGTTGGCATCAGACTCCACAGGTTAAGAGCTCAGTCCCACAAGAATGCCCCCACTTCAGACATCCTTTTGCAAGTCCCAGGTTGTCACTGGTACTTCTGACTAATCAGCGGTACTTTTGGAGGTTTCAGGAACCCTCTCCTCAGGTTCAACAATTTGCTGGAAGGGACTTGGAGAAACACTTTACTATTAGTTTATTAGAAAGGCTACGTCTCAGGAACCACCAAATGAAGGAGAGGCAGGGGGCAAGGTATGGAGTGAGCAGTGCATGAGGCGTCCATGCCTTCTCCCGTTGTGTCACCAGTGGCCTGATGTGTTCCTTGGGTTGGCCAGTAGTGACTGAACTCAGTCAACCTCCAGCTCCTCTCATGTCCTTCTCCCTTCCCCAAAGGTTGAGTTGAGTTGGGAGGTCAGGGAGGCTGAAAGTTTCACCCTCTAATCATGCCTTGGTCTATTTGGCAACCGGTCCCCATTCTGAAGTTATATAAGGGTTCCCAGCCACCAGTCATCTCAGCATACAAAACCCACTCTTATCATTCCAAAGATTTAAAAGATTTCAGGAGCTGTGTGCCAAGAAAATGGAAAGAAGCCTGTAATTACCTCTATCAAGAAACGGTAAGGGTTTTAGGAGATCTGTGCCAGGAACTGGGGACAAAGGCCAAATATATATTTATTATGCCAAATTATGTTAATGAAAAACAAAAATAGAAGTGAAAAAGATGTTAGAGATAGAAGTAGAAATATTGTTGTGTTTTTTAAAGTTTATTTACTTTTTGAGAGAGCAAGTGAGCATCTCAAGCAGGCTCTGCACTGTCAGCACAGAGCCCAGCACAGGGCTCAAACCCACACGTGAGATATGATGTGAGCTGAAATCAAGAGTTTCAACCTTTTATTTATTAGTCCATAAAATGACAATCAGTTTAATGTTCGTGACCATAGCTTTTTCCGTTGCCTTTTTTTCTTTATATTAAAAAAAAAAATACTGCAAACTTTTATATATCTAAATTCTTAAAGACTGACTAAAGGGGAATTATAAACTTCAATTTGCTTTTTAAATACACTGAAGGGTTTTTACTGACTCTCAACTGGTCCTTATAAAACTCTGCCTGATCTACTTTGTCACCAAATGGAAGTTTACTGAATTTAAGGGAATCATAAAAAAAACAAAACCCTTCATTTTATGTAACAAGTTTAAGATGAATTCCTAAAAAGCAGGGATAAATTGGCTTTTGTGAATCAAAAAAAGTATATGTAATACTCAGAGTTCAAGACATTGGCAACTCTTTAGATTTCATACTGTCATATAATTGCACTAGGGTACACATGATTTTAAAGGTTGTTTTAATCCACTACCAAAAAACCCCAAATCTCCAGTTAGATGGTAAGTTGCCTTTAAAATCCAAACAATTTTGTTATGACAACATTTTATTTATTAATTTTTAAATTAAAATTTTTTTTTCTTTTTTAATGTTTATTTTTGAGATAGAGAAAGAGCATGAATGGGGGAGGGTCAGAGAGAGAGGGAGACACAGAATCTGAAACAGGCTCTGGACTCTGAGCTGTCAGCACAGAGCCCGACGTGGGGCTCGAACTCATGGACCGCGAGATCATGACCTGAGCCAAAGTTGGACGTTTAACCAACTGAGCCACCCAGGCGCCCCATAAATTTTTTTTTTAAAATATGAAATTTATTGTCAAATCGGTTTCCATACAACACCCAGTGCTCATCCCAACAGGTGGCCTCCTCAATACCCATCACCCACCCCCCCTCCCTCCCACCCCCCATCAACCCTCAGTTCTCATTTATTTTTTATTAAAAATTTTTTTTAATGTTTTATTTTATTTTTGAGACAGAGAGCATGAGCAGGGGAGGGTTAGAGAGAGAGGGAGACACAGAATCCAAAGCAGGCTCCATGCTCTGAGCTGTCAGCACAGAGCCCGACGCGGGGCTCGAACTCACAGACTGTGAGATCGTGACCTGAGTCGAAGTCGGAAGCTCAACCGACTGAGCCACCCAGGTGCCCGTTCTCAGTTTTTAAGAGTCTCTTATGTTTTGGCTCCCTCCCTCTCTCTCTTTTTTTTTTTTTTTCCTTCCCCTCCCCCATGGTCTTCTGTTAAGTTTCTCAGGATCCACATAAGAGTGAAAACATATGGTATCGGTCTTTCTCTGTATGACTTATTTCACTTAGCATAACACTCTCCAGTTCCATCCATGACAACATTTTATTTTACATGAAAAGGTAATGGTGCAGTAGTTACCAGGAAAGTTGAGTAAAGTAACAAGTATGTAGGTTTAGGAATAGTTTTTAAATTTGCAACAGACATCAAAGAAATCCTATATGATATACAGTTGTTCAAGCAAACACAAGAAAGCTCAGGCTCAGCTTCTATGAACTATTAAAAGGATAAAGACAAAAGGCCTTTTATCTCAATCGGATTTTGAACAGCTTTTCAACATGATAAAGACACATATAAAATACAAACACAAAATACATCTTCCCATTCTAAAACATTTCTTTTTAGTCCATATATGCTTTGAATAATCTTGTTTTACTAAGTACCGGCTGCAAATTTCACTCCAAGTAATCTCTTCTGGTGTAGTGTTCTAAGAAGTCAATAGCAGTGGCCAGCAGTAGAAGAATATAGTAGTTTCTCTGCTATTTCCAGATTCTGTAAAATCCCAATGCTATTGCCAGGCATGTAAACACTGAGGCTGTGAAAAGAAACCAGGTTATGGGTCATGCATTTGTGATTATTTTACAGAGACAAACACAAAAATGTCATCTTCAATTTAAATGAAGAGCAAAAGACAAAGGAAATCCAATCTTTTTTCTACCTTACGTTTTTTATTCCCAGAAAATTAAGCTAAGGATAAAGGCTATACTTTAGGGCAGGATTAATACCAATTTTTAAAAGCTTCCTGTATTTAAAACCTGAGTAAGGATGATAGTTTACAAATTATGTCAGTTAGATTCTGTGAACAGTGTTTAAAGTCATTATAATTAGCATTAACAATGCTACTTTAATAGTTTATTAAATAAAGTATTTTATTTAATGACTTTAAATAATTATGAAATTGAATTTTAGATCTTGTCAGTGGAAAAACTTTCTTATATATGAAAAAATGATGTAAAGCTAATAAAATAGACATCTGTATTATCCATGAAAAGAAAATTTTAATTGCTTTTTCAGTACATTTAAAAACAATTTCATGATTAACAAATTTATAAATGAAATTTTAATGAAAAGCCTATAAAAAAATCTCAGTGAGGTAGATGAAAAGGCAGAAAAGGCATCAGGCTTTTCAAGTAGTTAACATACTACCTATTCTTTGTTACATCATTCTAGATAGAAAACCTTGTTTTCCTTTAAGAAGTTAAATCTGGGTGAGGCTTTTAGTGACTCCTTAGTTTTTCTAGTGTGTTTTAACAGCCTTAACTTTTAAAATAGAGATTCGAGATGAGTGGCAAACTTTTTGACTAAAGATGCAAGAAACAGCCTTTCATGATAAAGTTACTGTAATTTTAATATATAATATATATCCATGTGATCCTAAGATTAATTGAAACTTGGTTAACGATAACACACAGGGAGGCTGGATATTTGAAGAGGAAGAATAACACTTAAGTTTCTTGTCTTATTGCCACTGGTCAATTCAATTATACATTCACCTACTGGATCCTGAAACTATTTGCCATGTTCCAGGCAGTGTGCTGAACAATTATAAACATTATCTTATGTAGCCACGATTAAAACCATACAAGATTGGTGGTGTCCCACTGTATAGATAAGGCAATAAGCTCAAAGTTATATTGCTGGCAAGTGGTGGACAAGGAGTCAACATTATGTGTACCTATGTCCAAAGCTGTTTAATGTTTATATTTTGAGAGAGTGAGCATGAGAGAGATAGCAAGAGTGGAGGAAGGGGAGAGAGGAGACAGAATCCTAAGCAGGCTCTGCACTGTCAGCGCAGAGCCTGATGTGTATAATATACAACATAATGGTTACTGTATTTAAGTTTCTCATTTCTCTTGTCAGCTGTTACTTCTCATTACTGTTACCCTGCCACCCAAATAGCTTTCACATTTGTTATTTTCTATGGCCTGTAAAGGACACATCCCTATACAGGATGCTCAGGTGACCTTGTACCCGGTACCTCTTAAATACTCTGTAAATGTTAGCTCCTGTTATTACTTGTCTGCCTAGAACAGAATCTACCACATTAACTATATAGATCAAATGGAAACTGCCACTGCCTTACAGTTCTTATCTCCTTGGCAACAGTGATCTGGGTCAAAGGTTGGTGTTTGATCCAAGATGGGCCATAGAGGAGACTCCTGGGGATTTTCTGAATTGGACATAAGGAAAGGGGTAAATTTTCTTGGTTGGTGAAACTGGTACGATAGGAGTCTGGAAGATATTAGTAGCCATGTTTCCAACCCAGGAAGAAAGATGGATAAGAGAATGAGGCAGATATTCAGGGACAAGATAATGAGTAAACTGTGATTCTAATTATCCTGGACTTCAAGCTATACCTCTGCCCTTCCAGAATTCAATATGTAAACTAATGAATTTCTTTCAATGCCTAAGCTAGTTCAAGTTGGATATATGATCATTGAAACTAAGAGTCTTGATTGATACATGATGGGAAACCAAATTATCCAAACTGATTACAATTTATAAGGGTTTCTTCTCTAAGGGAAATCTAAGATCTTTAATGCTGGGGCTTTATTAGTATTTTTTTCCTTTTTTTTCCCTTCTGCTCAAGACTGAATTCAGTATGTGAATCTCAGGTAAGTGGAGTATTACTGTTTTATGTGCAACATCTCAGGTATTCTATGCCCAACTGATCTACTCATGACATTACCTCCCCACCTGCTGAGTATGAGATTCTAATTTCCTAAAAGGCTTAACAATAACCTCAGCAATAACATATATTTGAAGGAAAAGGAGGAAAGAAAATGCCTTCAAAGTGGATGATTCCAAATCCTCAGTGAAAAGAAGGAAACGAAGGTAACTTACATGATGTATTTTGTAAACAATGACTAATTTCTTTTTTCTTTTTAATTTTTAAATATTTATCTTTGAGAGAGAGAGAGAGAGCACGCGAGCAGGAAAGGGGAGCAGAGAGAGGGAGACACAGAATCCGAAACAGGCTCCAGGCTCTGAGCTGTCAGCACAGAGTCCGACGCGGGCCCAGAACTCACAAACCATGAGATCAAGACCTGAGCTGAAGTTGGATTACCAACAGACTGAGCCACCCAGGTGCCCCAATGACTGGCTAATTTCTAAACAATAACTTGTTAATTTCTTTTGTCACTGCCACTAAATCTATACAAGTCTGTCTTATATACAGCCATTACTGAAAGGAAGCTTTCTGGAGATGACCACCATCTTCAAACTGAAGGTAAAAGGGACTTTATTTTTAACTAAGATACTGATCTTTGGATAAATATTCTAGAGGAAGCAGAGTGGAATCTGAAGCTCCTCCTAACCTGGGTTGCTCGGAGATCTGTTTTGAAGGTGGGATTGAATGCTGCAAACTGGGCTATTTTGTAATTTCCCCTGAACATCACCAATGAACTAAAGATGTCTGGTTCCAGAGACTTTGCTAGAAAAGTGGTTTTCAAAACCTGTTTTAGTCTTAGAAGTCTTTTTCAAATGAATCTTCAACAGAAGCTCAGTATTTTAAAAAGACAAAATACTGTAAAAGATTCAAGTTGAAGAGAGGAAGGGGGTATGTATCAACTGAGGGCGGGGGAGGGGGGTAGGCTCCACTTCTACTCCTGCCAGGTCAACATAATTAGTGGCTGCCCAGAAAACCACTGATGGTATAAATCAGCAATTTTATTTTGGAAAATAATATAAATGATTTTAAATGTGCATTATCTCTTTGACCCCCAATTTTAGATGTTCATAAACAATTTATTATATAGAAATACTAGCATAAAGACACAAAGATGTGTGTCTGTGAATGTAATGTTTACACATACATGGCTGTTGGATGCACTATTTCTCATAATGAAAACCTGGCAGAATGTTAATAGAGGTTTGGAAAAATAAATTATGGCTTTTTCATATAATGGAATACTCTGCTTTTGAGTAAAAAGATACATATGTTTTGCCACGCAAAGATACTTAAAACATTTGGTTAAATTTGAAAAAGTTGTAGTCTGTACAATACAAATTATTGTTTTTAATAATCTGTAATGTTTATATATGTAAGAAAAAGCCTAGAAAGAGATCTACTAATGGTAAATACATGTGGGGAGGGAGTGGAAGGCTTTCACTTCAACTATATTGCTTTTGGTTATAGGACACAATTTATGAAAACACATTACTTTTTATAAAAAGAAAGTACTACGAATGTAGGGCATTTTTCTCATTCCTTCGGGCCCTGTAACTGGGTCAGGTCACATGGTACCTGAGCTCAGTATGTAACAGTCTAATTTTTGGGTAGTATCTGTGCTCAGCTGGATTTAAGGTAAAAAGGTAATTTCCCCCCTATACTTGTTATCATTTTTGCCTGTATCTATTTTAGTGATTGTCCTCTGGAGGTCCACTCAAATCCTTATGGAAGAATGTAGGAATAAACATAAAATTTTCATTTCTTTCCACTGTGGAGCAACCAATTTATCTTTTTTGCATCATTCTGTACTTGTTTTTATACATTTCTTAGACATCTATATGCTTTTTCCTATTAGTAGGTTGCAGAGTTGCTCGTTAAACTTATATACTAACTGCTTGTTAAACTTCCACTGCAAGTGATAAAGGAAACCTGTTATACCTCCTCCTTTTTTTCTTTTGTGCTCCATAGTTACCCTGGGAGATAGTAGCTAACAGATCTCAAAATCAAATGTCAGCAATTACTTTCCCTGACAAACAGTATTAAAAAGGAAAAACCACACACCCCAAACGTCACTTAGGCTGGGTCCCCAAACTGAAGCTTATTACCTAATCTAATTGCAGTTTAAACTTGCCCCAGAAGTGTGGTCTTAACCAGTCAGTGGGAATTTTGCAGTCATCCGCAAGGATCCCCTCCATCCCCTAAAAGAAGATGAAGTAATTTGCATGATAAAACTACCTGCACTCCCACTTAGGGAAAGGGACTTTGCCCGGAACAGTCCCTTTCTTTTGCTAATAACCTTCTTGCCCAACCCTCCTTCTACAAAAACCTATTTTTTCCCCAAGTTTTATTTATTTAATCTCTATACCCAGTGTGGGGCTCAAACTCAGGGCAAGAGTCAGCGTGCTTTCCCAACTGAGCTAGCCAGGTGCCCCCAAACCTTCCATTTTGTACAACTTCTGAGAGTTCGCCTCTACTTGCTAGATGAGATGCTGCCCAGTTCATGAACTGTTTAATAAAGCCAATTAGATCTTCAAGTTTACTTAGTTTTGTTTTTTAACACATCTGGTGGCAGCGAACATCCGTTGGCATTTGGGGACAATGAGAAATACAGGTGTGGCACCCAGAAAACCTTAGAGTGTGCTGTCCTTGCCATTTCTGAGGACCACTGGTAAGTCCCTCTCAGTTTCAGCTCCACTTTTTGTGTTCAAGCTGCGGATCTAATTGATTCTCCAGTCCTGGGTTCAGGAGTCAGTTTAGACCTACAGCAGAGGCTCTAATGGAGTGCCCTGGTTCAATCTACAATTCCACATTGGAATCCTTCCCCCAGTTCCAGTCCACAGTCTCCTTGAATCTGCTGGAGTCCACTTTAGGAGTTGCTGGTGGTGTGCATGGCCTTCTTTTGGACAGTCTGCAGGGACATTATTTTGGTTACTCCTGGGGTGCTGAGGTGCATGTATGTCTGTCTTGTGTACATAAAGGCTACTGCTAGGATCTCGGAGGCCAAAAAGCTGCAAAAATTGGTGGGCACAGATTGACATTTAAGAACTATTAGGGTACTTGCCCACCTGACCCAAAGACTCTTGTGTTTGAATAAGATGGTCATGGAAGAGGTAGACTGATACTAGGTCAACTGCCAACGTCAAGAAAACTGTGTAACGAGGCACACTGTAAAATATGTATAACCCCCAAAACAGCAGCAAGTCCCTCTTAGGTATTAGTTTGGCTCTGAGAAACCCAAAGGCCTAGCTAAAGAAATGAGATTCTTTATGTTCAGAGAGTTGAGTGTGCCACCTTCTGGCACAGCTGCTTATTCTGTGTCTAAGAACTTAGTCCTAAAAGATGCAGATAACTAGTAAAATGAAAAAATTTTACTGAGAACAATGTGGAATTACAATGGCCATTATGGGGGAACACTCCAATTAGACAACCTCATTCATTTAAGAAGAATACTTGAAAGCAAGGGCTCTCAAATTAAACAGAACAAATGGTCCAATTAGCAAGCAGAATCCTCTAAAAGGTTTTAAAATTCTATAATAGTTTCATTAAAAAAGCAATGAAAAAGAGAAAAGGTATCTAAAACAAGACTAATAAGATGTGCTGTAACTCCTACTTCTCCCCTCTATCCTTTGAGTACTCATCCCAGTGATCCTGTCTACATTGCCTTTCCACTCTAAAGAGACTATGGCAACAATTACCTTTTAAAATAAGACCACCTGAGGTTATAGAGGATCTTTCACCCTTTGGTCAAAGGCCAAATTAAGGGCTGTAGTTAGAGAATTTCTTAAACTCAGGGAGGATCCTTAAGAGTTTCTCTGAACACCTTACCTCCTGAGCTCACTTGAGAGAGGGTAATAAAATTTCACACTGTCACTTCCTTTCCAAATCTAGATCCACTGATTATTGATCTTTTGTGGGAAGAGCTGTTTCCTTCTTGCTTGTTATTTTTACATCCTAAATATGGCTTGGTTTTTTGCCTGCCTAGGACTTGAAGGTTGTTGGTTCTTCTTTTTGCTCTCTTTGGGAGTGACTCTAGACCTTGTGAAGGTAGTACCTTTTACACCCTCTTTGAGGATGCCTCTTGGGTCCCTGAAGTTCTTTAATACTGCCAGAAATATTTACTATTTGTCCCAGATGAAACCTGACAGACTGACTCAATAACCAGGAGTTTAAACTGAAAGCTGACATTGATAGCTTGACAGAGTACTTTTAGGCCTTCTCCCCTCAGTTATATGTACCAGAGGGAAAGAAGACATTCTCATAGGTGGATGGGTTTGTCAGTCCTTTGGCATCACTGAGGTGGCAACCCAATTCTTTGAGAAATTAAAAATAGCTGTCCTATTTTATATATCTAGTCTTTACAGGATCAGGACCGTGATTCCAAAAACAATTCAAAGACCTCCAATCTTTTTTTTACCACCCCCAAAACCTCCCCTATTTATCTCAAAAGTTTTTAAATGTAAAAATTCTGGCCTTAAGGAAACAAAAATTTCTTCTATGAGAAGCTTGTACTTTATTTCCCTGTGCCTTTAAAATGTTCTACCAGGTCTTCTCCAGGAACTCTTACCTAGTCCATCTCATTAAAATGCAAATTTCAGGGAGATAATTCTTACCAAGTAAAAACAAAAGGGAAGAATCATGTGGAACTTGACTTGCTAAGAACAAATATAAACCTTAAGTGTCTTCTCCACTCATACTAGAAACAGCTCTAGCCATCTAGACATCTGCCAGATGTCTATTATTCCATCTACCAGAAAAACAAATTCAGACCCAACTTTTATAACTAGCAAATTTAGTACCTATTTCATGGCAGTAATTTTAAAACAAGCTATAAGATCTCTATAAGCATTGGTATGTTTACATAAGTCTATATATGTGCATTGTAATTATGTGGTTACTTCCTACCTCTGGACAGTATTGCTAAAATTAATTTGTAATAGAGCTCTATTTAGTTGGTTTGAAGGCAAGCACTTACAAAACTAGGACTCTGAAACTTTCAGATAAAAACGAATCCAAGTATTTTCCAAGTTCATATAATTCGGAAAAATATTTGATAGGAAAGCAAGTTTAAGGTTGATGGTGTAATTAAGACAAACATGTTTTGGGATGCCTGGGTGGCTTACTGGGTTAAGAGTCTGACTTTGGCTCAGATCACGATCTCACAGTTCATGGGTTTAATTAAGCCCAGCGTCGGGCTCTGTGCTGACAGCTCAGGGCTTGGAGCCTGCTTCAGATTCTGTGTCTCCCTCTCTCTCTCTCTGCCCCTCCATAATCTGTGCATGTGCGTGCGCGCTCTCAGAAAATAAGCATTAAAAAAAAAAAGAGACAAACATGTCTTTAGAGTTATCAACATTATATATAAAACTTTTGAATTTACTAGCCAAGTAAGTACATGTTCTTTTATAAGATCTGTGAATAAAAAATAATAGCTTAAGATAATGGCTGACTTTGCCTAATGTTTCAATGAGGTTTTAGTAAGTAATTTAAATATGATTTAATTTTTTAAGCATTTTTAAATTAAAAAAAAATTTGTGTGTGTGAGAGACAGACAGACAGACAGACAACATGAGCAGAGGTGGGCAGAGAGGGAGGGGGAGACACAGAACCCAAAGCAGGCTCCAGGCTCTGACCTGTCAGCCCAGAGCCCGAAACAGGCCTCAAACTCACAAACTGCAAGATTATGACTTGAGCCAAATTCAGACGCTTAACTGAGTCACTCAGGCAGACACCCCAGTAATTTAAATACAATTTTAAAGAACAAGTAGAGTAAATAGAAAGTTTTAAGGAAACTTTTAAAAAAGTTTCTCCAAATCTTTTTGGTAACTTGAAACCTTAAAGTTTTGCTAAGTTAAATGACTTAAATCCATTAAATATCTAGATTACTTCCAAATAAAACAAAATACTAAAACATTAATTTACTAAACATAGGTTTATCTACTTTTGGTTTTCTACTATAGGGAAGCTAAAAGACATCTGGATGTATTAAAGCTACATTAGAAAGTTTTAAATCATTTAAAATGATTCTAGAAAATTTGAAATGTATTCATGAATTTGCAAATTAAAAGCATGCTTTTAATAATAAATAGATGTTCATATATGTTTATGAACATGTTTATATGTTTATGAACATGAACATGTTTATGAACATGTTTAATAATAAAACAGATGTTCACAAATGCTTAGTTTTCACTAGAAATTAAGGTTTCTAAGGGTTAAGAATTATTTTTAAATTTTTTTATTAACAATTTTTTTTTAAAGAGTATTTTTTTATTTAGAGAGAGAGCATGGTAGAGGGAGAATCTTAAGCAGGCTCCATGCCCAGTGGGGAGCCCAATGCAGGGCTTGATCTCACAACCCTGAGATCCTGACCTGAGCCAAAATCAACAGTTGGATGCTTAAATGACTGAGCCACCCAGGCGGCCAAAAGTTAAGAATTCTAATTAATATATGTAGTTGAAGCTACTAAAAATAATAAGGGAGGGGTGCCTGGGTGGCTCAGTCAGTTGAGTGTCTGACTTCGGCTCAGGTCATGATCTCACAGTTTGTGAGTTCGAGCCCCGTGTCAGGCTCTGTGCTGACAGCTCAGAGCCTGGAGCCTGCTTCAGATTCTGTGTCTCCCTCTCTCTCTCTGCTCCTCCCCTGCTCACATGCTGTCTCTCTCTCAAAAATAAATAAAGATTAAAAAAAAATAAAAAAAAATAAGGGAAACATCTCCATATGCCAGGAAAACAGGATGTGTTTTCAGAAAAAAAAAAAAAAAAAAAAAAAGTATGAAAAACAGAGACGTATTTTGTATTTTTTGTTGAGGGAAAAGAGAGTAATTTTGTCCTAAAGTGAGCCTGGTTGTTTAAAGAGGAAAAACAGGACAAAATCAGAATGCAGGAAAAAAGAAAATGTTGTATAGAAGGTTTTTGAAAAAGCAATCTTTAAAAAGGAGTTTTATGTGTGGTCAAGGTGGTTAAGATAAAAATTAATTTAAAATGGTTTAATATCAAAAATAAGCTGGTGCAAAATTAGAAAGTAGTATTCCCTCTGTAAAAAAGGATGAAGTTTTCTTATACTTTTGGTCTGCTTTTGATAAGACTGTAAAAGTTTCTTTACCTTTTATATTTAAATTTCATAATGATCTGTGATCCTTCAGGCAAGTGCTTTAAAAACTTTTTTTGACAGCGCATACACAAAATGATTTGCTAAACCAATTAGGCTTACTTGATATGCACATTACATAGAAAGCACTGGCAAACAAGTAATACAAAGTCTTGTATTTGTAAGATGTGGCACATGTGGATGAAGTCCATTTGGTTGCTGCAAAAATGGCCCCTTATTGCCAGACTTTTGCCATCCTAATGTCCTTGTAACATGGCAACAATGTACTCAAATCTGAGAAAGTAAGAGGGGGTAAGCAATGGCTATAAATTACAGTTGGGGCAAAAGAAACTGAAGACAGCGGCTTGGTTCTTTCTGGCTCCCTGACAAACCCCATTTCCCATTTTTTGCACACCTTCACCTACTGTACATTTAAGAGGACTCAAATTATGAAAAGGCATTGGTGTGAGGCTTGTGTAAATTACAAAAACGGTCTACCAAGACCTGACCTGTTTGGTCCATAATCATGGAAAAATTGTTTGTATTTGGAAGCTTCAGATCTCCTTCTGGACCTTCTTAATACCTGCAGGTGGACTTTATTCAACTATCACTTCGTATGGGTTATCAGTGTTCTTTTTATTGTATGTGTGTTTTCCAGATGTGCTGAAGCCTTTTCCTGCTGTAAGGCACATTGAAAAAGGCAAACTGCTAGAAAACGTGAAATACTCTCTTGGGGTATACCTTCCATGGTCTCTAATAATCAAAGCACTACGTAAATCACACTTCACTGGGCAAATCATATTAGCCTTAATGAAAACCTCACAAACTTCTTGGAATTCTATTAGAATTGAATCCAATTCTATTGTAATTCTACACAACCTTCCGCTGAGTCTCTGTTGTCTCACACTGGCATGACCAGCTACAGTAAGTCTCTAATGTCTTATGCTCAAGCCTGTCATCAACAGGTTAGAGAAGCCTTCCTGGATCCTAATTCAAAGGAAACCTTCAGTCACAATCTGTAGCCTGGTGACTGGGTATTTTAAAAATATCACCAGAGGAAGACAACCCTTGAGCCCTATTGGAAGAGAACTTCCTTCCCAAGTGCTCCTGACACTGTTGCAAATCTAGAAGACGCTAACGACCTCAAAATCAAATTGACAAGAAAGAGAAGTAGCTGACATCATAGAATGCTTCTGCCCAAGATGACAGATCAAAACTTCATACCCTAAGTCAACATAAAACCTTCTTCCTCTTTTCCTTTCCTTTATTCTACCTTGGCCTGTAAAGATAACACCCTCATCTGTAGCTTCCAGGCCACTGATAAAGTGGGGTAACCTCTGGAATTTAAACAACCTTTTATTTCAGGGTAGGAGAAAATCTAACAACTGTGCCTTCAACTTTTCACAAGCAAAGTAAGACATTTCATTGTTTTAGCTCCCCTAAATTTAAATTGTTGAGTTAAAAAGGACCTACACTGGATGCTTTTGTGATTTGGGATTCACTCCTTTTGGCAGATCCCTGTTATTTCCCTGGTTAGGGATAAAGGTAGATGAGACGGTGATCAAGAACTTCTCCTTAATTCTTAAATTATAAAATTTGCTGCTAAAGAAATAGCAGCCCAGCAAAGATCTTAGATTCTGCAGCCAAAGTTGTCCTTGATAATGGAATACCTCTTACGTTTTAGTTGAACAAAGAGGTGTCTGTGCTGTGGGGGCTATCTGCTATGCCTAGAGTAATACTTACGGGGAAGCGGAAACTCAGTTATATAAGATCGAAGAACAGGTTGCTTAGCTTAAAAAGTGGATTCCTTCCAAAGTCTTTGAGTTATTTGCTTTTGACTGGTGCTAATGGTCTTCCTCTCCTTTGTATCCCCACACCCCTACCCCTCTCCTTAGCGTAGGATATCACGTAACCTCACATTGCCTATCTTCGTGATTTCATATCTGTAGGGACTCCCTGTGTATATATGAAACTAAATCTGATTTCCTCCTGTTAAACTGTCTCATGTCAATTTGATTCTTAGTCCAGCTAAAAGAACCTTGAAGGGCAGAGGACATTCCTTCTTCCAGACAGCTGGCATAGTTGGTGGGATAACCTGCTGATGGCATTATCCCTGGGTGCTGCTGCAGCAGAGAGCTCCCCAGGAAATCTGACATGCAGCCCGCAGGAGGTAAGATTTCCTATCTTGTCTCCTGGAATCTCTATCTTTGGAGTCTGAGAGAGTAACACTTGTGAGAACCCTTTTTCTAAATTTATACGAGCAGGAGAAAATATCTGTGGAATTAGTTCCTTGGCCTTAGTGACTCTTGATAAATTTGTCAGAGAACTTTCTGGTTACTGATCCATTTCATCCTGGGAGTGGTCTTTGTATTCTTGTGTCTTTTATGTCGTTTGTCATACATTAAGTAAAGGCTGTTGCTAAGGGACATCTTGGAAGCCAAAGTTGCAAAATTAGTGGGCACAGGTTGGACACTTAAAAGCTGTTAGAGTGCTTGCCACCCAGCTCAAAGACTCCCAGGTTAGGATAAGCTGGTCATGGAACAGGGGAGGCTGGCACTGGGTCACCTGTCAACTTCAAGAAAACTTCTGTGCAACAAGGTACACTGTAAAACACACACAGTCCTCAATCCTCACAATCCATAGCATAAGCCTCCTATGTATTAGTGTGGCTCCAAGAGACACCGGCTTAGCGAAAAGAAAAACCAGATGGTTTTTTTTCCTTTGTCTTACTCTATGTCCTAAGAGCATAGCTTTGTGACCAATGAGTATATCCTTTTTCGTCTCCAGCATCCAGGGTGCACCCTAATGCACCATTAGGTTCTGAGTCTCTCTGCCCAGCCATGCCAGCTCAGCACAGGTGTCTTATGAGAGGTCCCAGGCCATAGGGACCTTTGTCATCTCAACCTCTGTTGCTTATTAGTAATTAGAAAGTTCCATTCTAGGAGGGCCTGCCTGGTGTTAAGAGATTAGTGAGTTTGTGATGGGAAGAATCTCATTTTTGTGGGAGACCAGAGACACTGTTTTCATTGCATTATCCTCACTACCTGTGCAACAAAGGGCTTTGCTTCCTTTGATTAATTTTGGGAGTGAACCTTTGGATCACAGGGGCTACATTATACATGTTCTCTGGGTGCCTCTTGTGGCTTTGGCTAAGCTATTAAAAGGCTTATTGGTTTGAGTTGCTATTAATAGATCTTATTTGTCAATGGCCAATTTAAATTGGCTGTATTTTAAAAATGTATATTTTATAGTGAGCTTTTCAATTATCTTATTAGTATAATGACTAGCCTTAGGGACTTCCCTTACAAGATGAACAGAAATCAAACTGAAGACAAAAATCAATGTCCACATCCAACATAATGCCCCTTCTTAAAATCTAACCTTATCTGCCTGTTTAAACTTCCATTTCCCTATAAGATTTACAGAGAAGTCTGGCATAATCTCTAGGTTAAAAGTATACAGGTTGCTCACGTGAATGCTGAAAGCCAGAAAACGAATGTTAACAAAAGTGCCCAAGACTGTCAGTAAGGCTCTCTTTGTTCCTACCTTCCAGGGCTCTGTAATCGGGCTCCACTAGCTTTCTATGCAATGTCCTTTACAAATATATTCCAGACCACTCACCACAAAAGAAATCATATGAAAGAAATCTGGCCAGCGGAAAAGTCTTTTAAGTTATATAGCCCTTCTACCTCTACTTTCAGAGGATCCTACCAAATTTAGAGAATTGAAAAGGTTAATGACTATTCACAAACCCTCTTCAGAGAGAAACAATGACCAAAATTTCTTCTAGACCCTCCTACAAATGGGCTGTGAAGAGCCAATATTCAGGGGCTGATAGGGGATAAAGCCAAGGTTGAATTGTATACCCAGAAAAAAGGCTTTTGTTATAAAGTGCTTTAGAAAGATTTTACCAAGGCATAAAGCTTTTGATTTCAATTTTTGTTAAAAATCTGATATAAAGAAGCAAATTTAGTTAAAAAAAAACAGGCCAAGCCCTTGATATTCAGGCTATAATTCCATTCTTTGGGAATTGGTAACAACTGTCTTTGTCTTAAAAATCTCTAAATGGCTCAGTGGGTCATGATCTCAAGGTCTGTGAATTCGAGCTCCACGTCGGGCTCACTGTTGTCAATGCAGAGCCTGCTTTAGATCCTTTGTTTCCCTCTCTCTGCCCCTCCCCTGCTTGCTCTCTCTCTCTTAAAAATAAACATTAAAAAAAACTCTATAAAGCCAGAAATGCAACTACAGAAACAAATCCTATCCATTCCTCTCACAACGTCTGTAGGTGTTAGAAAAGATCAGGATATTGGAATGAAATTGTCCTGCTTAAAGAAGGAAAAAAAGCTAAATCTTAAATAGGAGTTACCCTGAAACTAAAAGAAAAAAAATTGTTTTGTATTCTTTCACTCTCTCGAAATTATAAATCTTACCATGTCTTTAAAATGGAAATATAGTCCATAATTGCCTAAGACTGAAAATTAAAAATGTAAACTTCTAAATGGGCTCTTGTGTCCAGACTCTAGGACTGTTGATAATGGAGTAGATATGTCCCATCTCCACCTTGGAGAAAACTTGGATAATATCTCCATACCTTTGGGATATAAAATTTCTACCCCCATCATCTCTAGGATGTCAGAGCCATTCTTTGAAATACAAACATTAGGGGGGCACCTGGGTGGCTCAGTCGGTTAAGCAGCCGACTTCGGCTCAGGTCATGATCTCGTGGTCCGTGAATTCGAGCCCCACGTCGGGCTCTGTGCTGACAGCTCAGAGCCTGGAGCCTGTTTCAGATTCTGTGTCTCCCTCTCTCTCTCTCTCCCTCCCCCGTTCATGCTCTGTCTCTCTCTGTCTCAAAAATAAATAAACGTTAAAAAAAAAAATTAAAAAAAAAAAAAAAGAAATACAAACATTAGGGAGAAGTTTTTATCAGGAGAAAAAAGGGGGAAGTATTTGGAAATTGGGACTGTAATGTCCTCTCCACAAATATGAGTAAAAACAGAAGTTAAGAGTTTCTTTCCATCTTGTCTGGATATATGGGTCTATATATGTTGTAAATGTGAGATATTTTCTCTACCTAGGAATGGTAATATTAAAATCTGTAATAGCTCTATTTCAGTTGGTGTGAAGGCAAGTGCTTATAATTGACTGTTCTAAAACTCAGAAAGCTAGAAACTAACCCTAATTTCAAGTTCATATGATCCGGGAAAAAATTCAGTATTAAAGCCAATTTAAAGTTATTAAAGACACATCTTTAATTAAGAGTTATCAGTATTAAAAAAAAGTCCATGTTATCTCTATTGGAAAATTTATCAGAAAAAAAAAAAAACTTAGAGGACAGTGGGTAACTTTATTGCCTCATGAACTTTTGTGGGTAAACATAATTGTTAAGAACAAGTAATTTAGATGTAAATAAGATTAAAAAAAGGTTTGTAGGTAAACTTTTGATTTTTAAAAAAATTTGTTTCTTCTGAGAGAGAGGTAGCACGAGCTGGGAAGGGGCAGAGAAAGGAACTCAAGCAGTTCCATGCTGTCTGCACAGAGCCTCACGTGGGGCTCGAACTCAGACACCTAGCTGACTGAGCTACCCAGACGCCCCTGTATATAAACTTTTAAATTGCTTCCAGAATCTTTGGTAACCTGAAACTTTAATGTTTTTGCTAAGCTAAACATAAATTTATCTACTTTTGTTTTATTACAGAGAAACTAGAGATAAGTTTAGATGTTAGAAAACATGTTTTGGAATTCATTGTGAAAAAGCACGTTTCTAGAAATTATGAAATGTACTCACAAAACAGTTCACAATTGTTTACTATTTAGTTTTCACTAGAAATTAAGGTTTCTAAGAGTTAAGGATTCTAATAAATGGTAATAATTAAGACCCCTAGAAATAAAGGATACAACGGTGTACGCCAGGAAAGTAAGATAGGTGTTTTGGGTGAGACAAAGTACGAGGAATAAAAATTGTGCACTAAAATTGCAGTATGCAACTGATGTCACCCTTCTCTGACTTGAGGTCTCAGGTGACCTTAAGGAGGAATCACACAGGTAGAACTGGCAAATTGGAAGCAAAATTGCAAGCAATATTTTCAAACAATCAGATATGATAGAAACAATGTATTAAGATGACCTAAGGGTCTTTCTTGTGTCTATCAGTAAACCTGAATTTTAAGGACTGTAACAGATACCTTGTGACACCCAAGTATTTGGAGAATGCTTACAAGCACATAAACTCCTTCCTTTTTATGTATATAATCTGTAGCTCACAAGTTTTTGAACAGTTCTTCAGAGCAGTCTGAAAGACTGTCTCCCAGACTACAGTCCTCAGTAAGAAAAAAAAAAAGCATTTATTAGCATACTTTGAAGTTGGTTTTCTTTCACTTGACAAAATACAGTTTTGCTAAGGGAAAAGAAAATAATTTTGTCCTAAAGTGAGTAAGGTTATTTAAAGAGGGAAAGTTGTAGAAGGTTTATGGAACAAGAAATTTGAGAAAAGAATTCTATGTGTGGTCAGTACTGGCTAAGATTAGGATGAAGTTAAGTAAATAATTTTGTCACTTTGTTAAAAGAACAAAATTTTCCTGAACTACTGGTCTGTTCTTAGCAAGTAATTGCAAACAAAGTTTTTCTTTACATTTAAAGTTACCTGCCTAGAAAACAAGGATTCTCTGTTTGGTCTTCAATGACTTAAGAAAACTGAGTCTTGATATTAAAAGGGCTAAATTTTGGGGCGCCTGCAAGTGTCTGACGTTGGCTCAGGTCATGATCTCGCAGATGACATGTCAAGCTCTGTCCTTACAGCTCAGAGCCTGGAACTTGCTTCAGATTCTGTCTCCCCCTCTCTCTGTCCCTCCCCCATTCACTCTCCCACTCTAAAAAAATAAACAAAAAAGCGCTAAATTTTGCTCACAACTATGTAACTGTCTCTAATTGCCTTTGAAATCTTTTACTGTCACTTTGGCTAAATAATTAAATACTGTTTCAAAATAATTTGTGACCCTATTTAATCAAATATACAAACCTTTTAAATATTTTTGATAAACTTCCAAAAATAAAATTCTGAAGTTTTTGGACCATAATCTTAAATATAAAAGATTTTGTGAAAATTTGGTATATTAAATTGCATGGGAAGCACTGTCAACACTAAACCCTCTTAGATTGTTTATATAGATATGTTATTAACATGGGTGAAACTCCTAAAAATCTGTTATCTTTGAAGTGTTGTATACCACAGAAATAACTAAATTTCCTTATCAACTGTAATCAGATCTAGAACCATGGTCATATTTAAGTCTTGTCATGTTACTGTTTTAGTCTGATGCTATTGCAAATGTCTTTAGTGAGACTCATGTAAAGAACTCTGAGTACAGGTTTCCAATAATTTTAAGATAACCAGGTAAGAATTTTTGAACTAGTGAAAAAACCAGATCTAAGCACAACAAGAATTATTAAATAGGACTGAATGAATGGAGATTTACTTTTAAGGCTTTATTTGAAACAATGCTTTTTGTTTTTCCAGATATATGGAAACTTTTTTCTTAAGCTAACTAATAGCAATTTGAAACATTTATCTTTTTCTCCCTACCTGATCCCTCCAGCATTCAGAAACCCAGTGAGTATTCTATTTTCATGACAGTATATTTGCATAAGTTAACTAAAAATCTCTTCTCCTTTTGACTAGAATGTTGTATTTTAGACAGATCTGCATAGATTCAGATATGAGCAGACAGCTTTAAGGAACTAAGATGGACTTTATGGGGCCTAAAAAGCCCCTTTGGAAATATCATCCTGATTGATACCTTGCTTACAGAGTACCCAGCAGCTTTACCAGGTGAGTAAAGAAGGTCACTTCTTGGTCAGTGCAGGAACCTTGAGAAGAGAATTCACCCAAATATATAGGTATTGCAGGTGAAGTCTGACTGCAAGTATTTGGCTTGGCTTCTGGCCTTGAGATGCTGTTAAAAGTTCAATCTGGAAATCCTGATAAGTAGTTGCAGCAAAGGAGATCTTAAAGAGCCTATAGAGTCAACTGCACTTATGTAAATAATCAGGCCAAATTTTTTTGTTTGGTTTTGTTTTTTGTTTTTAAATTAAACTTATTTTGCAATACAATTAGTGTTAATTTGGCTATGAAGGTGATTACAGAAAGAAAGACACACCTGTGTCTAATACCTGTGTATTAGATTTTAATATTATTCATCAAACTGGAGTAGAGCCTGATTACCTCTAGTTTCCTCCAATGACTGGCTACAACTGTCTAAACTAGTATTTTCAATTTTTCTCCTACCTTTCTGACTTGGAATCATGTTAAGAACTAAAACTATTCTTTTCCCTGAAACCCTACAAACTAAACTTCAGAAAAATCACACTAGCTCACACCTAGAGACAACCTTCATGTCTGTCATTCTATGGGTCACTCAAAAGATCAGAGACAGTTGAACTATAAATGAAAATCCGTCAGACTCACTGCTTGCTCTGACTCAGTCTGAAAATGCTTCCAGCCTGACAACTAGAAGTCATGACTACCCTTGACCCAATCATTAACCGTTGTTTTCTTTTGTTCTGACAGAACCAAAACACCCGATTACTTATTTAATACCTGATTACTTAAATCACAAGCCTAGCTTTGAGAATATCCCTACCTCATAGCCTTCTGAAATGAGTTTAACTGAGCTGATCTATTGTCTCATCTATTGTACTAGGTGATCTGTTGTACAGACTGGTTCAATGAGACAGAACAATCTACCAGTGCTCAACTTTCATGTGTGAAACTTCAGGGAAGTTTCCTTCAAGTGCCAAGGGCAGACTGCCCCAAGACAGGTGATTTTGGCATGAATATTACTTTGAGTTAAAAGCAGTCAAACCTAGCAGATTAGGAAAAGCTTCTTACTCCCATTCAACTGCCTAAATTTACATTTACATAAAGGACAGCCTATATACCAGGAACACAACTATTAGTGGAGATTCCTCTTTACCTAAGATAGTATTTGCATAAGAGCAACTTTTATTTTCCAAACATCTCCTCTCACCTTCCTGCCAATGGCCGTCCTTCTCTATGTATCCTCAGACCCCTAAACCCCTTTCCTTAGCTCAGGATGTCATATAAGCCTTATGTTGCTTGAATGTCTTTGGAATTTCATGTCTGTTTTCTCCTGTTAATCTGTCTGATGTCAACTGCAAAGGACATTCTTCCTCCCTGACAATACCGTAGAAAAGAACAACAAAATAGTGGTAACTGAGAGTAGCACTAATGCCTTAAGTTTTGATCATATTTTTTAGTTAAACTGAGACTTAACAAAGGGGGTGGAACTGTTAAACTGAGATGGTGTCACTCAGGCTTAGTCTGAAAACCAGGGCTTAATGGCTAATCTAATTGTAGTTTAACTGGTCTTAACTGGTCAGTCAGGAATTTTCCCATTAGTTATAGTGGGTCTGCCACACAGCCCTCTCCCTTTCCTCAAAGTGTAATCTGCGTAAGACTTCTTGTTTTTTACCCTTAAGAGAAAGTGACCTTGCGTGGAACAATCCTTTTCTTTTGCTAGTAACTTTCTTGTCCCACCTTCCCTCTACTTGCTAGATAAGAGGATGCCCAAATCATTCAAAAACAAAAAAAACCCCAAACAATTAGAGGGCACCTGGGTGGTTCAGTCAGTTAGAAGTCTGACTTTGGCTCAGGTCATGATCTTGCAGTTTGTGAGTTCAAGCCCTGCATCAGACTCTCTGTTCCTCCCCCACCTGTGCTCTCTCTTGAAATAAACTTAAAAACAAAACAATTAGATCTTCAGATGTACCCCACTGATTTTTGTTTTTTAACAAAATATGGAATTACCTTACCTGCAAGGTAACGGATAGTCTCAAGCTTGTTAGACTCCATCAGTGTTTTTAAAGAAGCAATTTCAGTGTCAATTTTATTACAGGTCTCTGAAATAATACTTCTGGTTTTGGTATCCTGCAGTAAATAAGAATGAGACAATTTTGTCCATATGACAAATATTTACATTAGAAACCTTACTTATGGGCTGTGTATTGCAAAAATTTTAATGGTGATAAAAAAAACATTACATGAACATTATAAACTGACAAAAATTCCTTCTATTTTTAATATTTGGGAGATTATTTATAGGATTATCACATTTTGAGTACATTCTATTAAAAGCCTCATAGGAAGAAATTTGAGACCTAAGAGGGAAAAATTTTAGTCCTAGAACTTAAATTCCTTAGGATATCACAGTTAAAACTTTCAATTGTGTAAAAGAAAAAAACTCAACCAGATTTATAATGCAAACTGGCAGAAATGCTTGCTGGGTAAAAACAAATACTATGTGTAGAGGGGTTAAGGGGTAGAAGAGCTCAGAAATTAGCCCTGAGAGAATTTGTTGATTTCCTTTTTCATCTCCTCTATCCTGACAAGAAGTAAGAGAATATAACAGAATACATGGAAAGGCAAATGATACCCTCCCTTCTATTTAAGAACGAGGTCTCTTCTGTTAGAATGTAGACCCAATGGCTTTTATTAAGACGATGGCTGAGTAAAAAAGCTGCGTTTCACTCAAACCGTAGAGATTAAGCAATGATTACCATTTAGGATTAGGAGAAAGTAAATAGTAGTGGAGTATGGAGTTTAGAATCTGGGTTCACATTCCAGCTCCACCATTAATTAGCTGTGTGACCTTAACTTCCGTGTGTCTCATTTTCCAAACTGGTAAAATGAGAAAAAAGAGGGCCTACTTCAGAGGCTGATAAGGAGAATTAATAGAAGTAAAGCAGGTAGAACTATCTGATGTATAGTAAGCACTCAATAAATATTCACTATTAGTTTTAAAATTTTAAAGATAATTTCATTGAACCTGTGCCCTCATTTAAATGTGAATCCAGGTCTTCCAAAAAATAGTTATTTTCTATATAAAAATAAGCGGGGGGGGGGGGAGCGGGGTGTGCACCTGGGTGGCTTTGTCAGTTAAGCACCTGATTCTTGATTTGGGCTCAGCTCATGATCTCATGGTTTGTGGGTCTGAGCCCTATGCTGGGCTTAGTGCTTGGAATTTTTTTCTTCCTCTCTCTGCCCCTCCCCTGCAGGTGCCTTCTCCGTCTCCCTCAAAATAAATAAATTAAAAAAAAAAAAAAAAAAAAGCTCAGATACAACACATAAAATACATAAGTGGTATGAAACAGAATTTTTACATACTAGCTTACATTTTTGGTAAATTCTGTGGTTGCTTCCATAAGTTTCTTTTCTTGATCTGTAAACTAAAGGATATGACAAATCAGGAGGTTAAAAAAAAAAAAAGACTAGAAGGAATTAATAAGTTACCAAGAAAGTACATTTAGAAGCACATTACCATATCAGTTACTCTGCTTCTTTCTAGGTTGATGTCCAGTTTATTGTCTGCTCTGATCTGACTGGTTTCATTCTTTACAGAAAATCAAAATATTAAAAAAGCAATCTCATAATGTTTGTTCTGAAATTAATAAAATATTTTAAAGTGAGAAAAGTAAAACTTACTATCAGTTGCTGCTTAACTTGTTCCAATTCAGTTTTCATTTTCTAGGTATAGAAAAAATCACACGCAATTGCCATTAAGCCAAAAGCCCATAGCATGATTTATTCAACAAATCTGAAACCTTGCATTAGCAAAAACTGGATGATCTACAGATTTCTAATGAAGCACTAAAAATAGACAAAAAAGGAAAGTAGTATTTCATCATATTCAGAAAATTCTTATGAACAAAACAGTAAAAAATGTATTCTAGTTAGTTTTAAACCATGATTGATATTTGAAATTTAAAAATATTTAAAATTAAAAAAAATTAAAACTCCAAATGAATTACAGAAGCAGTTTTCTCTTAACTCACAAAAATTACTGCAGATTCATATAAAATGGCACATTGATTTAAATTTTGAGAACATTATATTGAGCTATATTAGAAATTTTATATATAACGTGAAACATTTTATATATAAAGATTTCCCCTTACATTTGACTTTTACATGTGTAAGATACAACTCTTATTCTTTGGTCTAGACTATGATTGATACATAGATTAGTTATAGGTTAAACATCTAGCATACTTTGACCAAAAAACTTGTTGAAAGTTACTGAATGACCACATAAAATCATTACTTGGTCCTATTAGAACACATGTGAAATCAGTTATTTTATTAGTAATAAACAAACTAGTATCACCTGGTTCTCTGCTCTCAGATTTGCAAATTCACTTTTCTCTAGGATGACCATGTCTTTCCTGATGGAGTCCAAATGAGCCATTAGTTGTTGTACTGTTATTTCCTGGAAAGCAAAATTGAAATAACCTAGTGATATATGGAATGCTTTCACCTTACACAGAATTGTTTTCATGGAATGTAAAAGAATCTGTTGTTATGCTATAAGGTGTAATGTTGCTTGGCTAACTAAACAAAACCATATGAAGCCTATATATAAAAATGAAAAGGAGGTTCCAGTCCAAGGTTGTGACACAGGAGGACCCTGAACTCACCTCCTCCATGGATACACCAAATCTATACCTATTTATAAAGCATTTCCTCCTGAAGGACACCTCAGGGCTAACCGGCCAGCTTCTGCACAACAAAAAATATACCACAAAGAGAAAGGCAAGAGAGACAGAAGCACAGTAATGAAGGGAATCCCTAATCCTGACACTGAGAACTGCAGTAAGAGGGACAGTACTGAATGACCATGAGCAGATTCATTTGCCCTGGGATAAAGAAAAAATGCTGAGGTTTAAAAGGGCAACTAGAATATAAAAGATCCAGCCCTCGAACTCTTCCAGAGAGTGCTGCTGGGACTCTCTAGTTCTGAGGGGCTGGTGAGCATCACTGTTTACATCCCCCTTCCATTTTTAGAGCACAGACAGGAGCAGGATCTGGGCACCACAGCCAGCCTACCACTTCAGCAAACACTAGGCCCCCAGCCCAAACCAGCACAGTGTCGTGGCCCCAGCGTGGAGACACCAGAATACCCCTGGTCAGTGTTCACAACAGCTCACCTTCCGAGGTGAGGCAGGTACAAAGCACCCCAGAACACTCCAGGCTCCCAGCACTTAAACTCCAGATGACTTGGCATGACACCCCCAGCTCAGAGCATCCTGTTACCTTTCCAAATTAGCTCGTGGCTAATTTGACTCCAGACAACTCATCAGGGCACACTCTGTAGAGTGTGTCCAGGGATCCAGTGGTCCATACCCTGCAGCAGCTGCAGCAACCTGACCAGGGTGTGTCTTGGGCTTGCACTTACCCCTGGCTTGCGCTCATTTCAGCACCAGGTACTCTCTTATGGTGCCATCTATGCAGAGAGCCCCTGGACCACCCTGGCTCATGCTCACTTCAGCTTAAGCTGTCCTGCCAGGGCACTAATTCCACAGAGAGTCGCAAGACCTCCCAGATTGGAACCTTTTCAATTTCAGTTATCTTACCAGGGTATGTTCCATGGCAAGAACACTGGGCTTGCCCCCCAAATGATACCCTTTATAGCACCAGTTGTCCTGCCTGGGGGCCCTCTGCACTGAGAGCCCTGGGAACCTCCAGCTTGCACCCACTTCAACTTCAGCTGTCTGGCCAGGATGCACCTCTATGTGGAGAGCCCGAAGACAGTTCTGGCCTGTACCCACTTTGGCTCTGGCCATCCCACCAAAGTGGCCCTAACATGAAGTGCCCCAACACCCATGACAGCCACATATTCAGAAAGCCAGCTAATGTCACCAGACACACATTCTCCACAGGGGATGACTTGACTATACACAAGATCATCCTACTTTGAAAACGTAGCTGTTGTGTGTAACTCACAAAGTAAGGCAAGAGGAAGAGACAAAAGAATTTGCTTCAAATGAATGAACAAAGCCCAAACCTCAGAAACAGAACTAAATAAAATGGAAATAAGTATGCCTGATAAATAGTTCAAAATTATGGACATAAAGATGCCCACTGGGCTGGACAGCAGAGTGCATAAGCTTGGTGAGAACTTGAACAAAGAGACAGCATATAAAAAAGAACCAAGTTGAAGAACACAATAAATGAAAAATAAACTGGAGGGAATCAACAGATTAGAGAATGGAAAAGAACAGATTAATGATATAGAAAAGAGGGTAATGGAAAGCACCCAAGCTGAACAGTAAAAAGAAAAAAAACACAGGGATAGGTTAAGGACTCTCTTGGACAAAATCAAGCAAGAACATCTGCATTATAGAGGTCCCAGAAGGAGAAAAGACACAGGGAGCGGGGGGAGGCAGAAAACTTATTTGAAGAAATGATAGTTGAAAACCTCCCTTATCTCTGGGAAGAAAACAGGTATCTAGGTTCGATAAGTGCAGAAGTACCAAACAAGATGAACCCAAGGAGGTCCACACAGTAAGTAATAATTAAAGATTAAAGATAAAGAGAGAAGTTTAAAACCAGAAAGAGAGAAGCAATGAGTTACATACAAGGAAACCCCATACGACCATGGGCTGATTTCCCTGCAGAAATTATACAGGCCAGAGGAAGGAGTTAAGATGGCAGAGAAGCATAGAGACCCTGAGCTTGTCTCATCCCTGAAACACAGCTAGATCAGCACCAAACCATTTTGAACACCTAGGAAATTGATCTGAGGATTTATGCAACAATCCGTATAACCTGAGCCACAGAACTCGGCAGATACATGGTGTGCAGAAGTGAACTGGGGGAGAGAAAAGCCACAGAGGGTAGGGAGCTGTTTTTGTGGAGAGAAGACTAAGAAAAAATAAAGGGGTAGAGTATGGTACATTGTGCACAAGAAAAGCACTTGCCCTGAAAGTAGTTTGAGAGAGAAAGAGTGAAAATACTCGCAGGGGACTGAACAAGAAATCTGTTCCCCAAAACCAATGACAGGGAGAAAGGAGAGGGCTTCAATACCACCAGGATTCTATACACAGTGGAGTGCAGAGTCTGAAGATTCAGAGCCCCGTGCCTGGTGGTGCTCTGGTGAGGAAGTAGGGAGAATCCCCAGGAGCAGGCAGTGGGGTTTGAGGGGTCCATGTGCCACATAGGGAAAAGTGGTTCCCCTGCATGGAGTGCATTTGGTAGACACCATATGGCCTCCTGGTGGGCAAAGGTCCCAGAGGACCCCAGAGAAGCAGCCACGTTTGCTGGTATTGGGACAAAGATGCCAGAGTGCTGTGAAACCTGGCACCAACTGTGTGTTATGGACTGCCATAATCTCTGAACCTCTGCCACCGTGTGATCACACAAACATTTTCTGGGGCAAGCTGGCTTCCAGCCATTGCTCAGTGAGACCCTCCCCAGAGAGTCGGTGGGGGTTTCCAAAGTGTGGGGTTTTGAAACACAACCCCATCTGAGATAAATCTCGAGAAGGAGTTTTGTCTCGCAGGCAGACAGCTTAGACAGACAGGGTAGAGGCAGGGAGTGAATGAGACCTGAGACAAAGGAGCGGTGCTTGACTGTGGGTTGGTGAGATTGCGAAGTTCCTGAGCCAGAGATTAGGGCGCTGGGTGAAGTCAATTCCACCTCAACCGCACATGCACAGGTACACAAACACACAGATCCAGCCCAGCAAGCTAAGCAGCACCATCTAGTGGAGAACGGAGCTGTTACACCAAGCCCTGCCCAACTGTGCCCTCCAAGCACATCCCCTAGAAGACCAGCACAAGTCACTCCACCTGCTTAGTATATGGACTATAGAGTGCTTCATAGTTTCAGTTCTAGGGCAAAGTGGATATAAATTCTTTTGGGTTTCATTCTATTTGGTGGCTCATTTGTTTGCTCATTTTCTTTACTTCAGTTTTCTTTTTTTAATCTCTTGGATACAGAGAAAAAATTTATTTACACTTTCTTCCCCCCTTTCCTTTTCCTTTATTTTCTACATTCTATAAAGTTTCTTTCAACAAGGAGACTGAAACAAACCTAGGATCTGGCTTCCTTTGATTTTGTTTTGTTTTGTTTATAATTTTTATTTTATTAATTTTTATCCTTCCTCCAAAATGAAAAAAACAAAGGAATTCACCCCAAAAGAAAGAATGGGAAGAAATGACAGCCAGGGATTTAATCAACACAGACATAAGTAAGATGTCTGTACTAGAATTTAGAACCACGATAATAAGAATACTAACTCAGGTTGAAAAAAGCAAAGACACCATAGAATGCACTTCTACAGAGATAAAAAAATAAAATCTAGTTAGGCCAAAATTAAAAATGCTATAACCGAGATGCAATCTTCAATGGATGCCACAATGGCAACGATGGACAAAGCAGAACAGCGAATCGGCAATATAGATGGTAAAATTATGGAGAATAATGAGGTAGATAAAGAGTGAAACAAAGCAAAAGATCACAATATAGGACTTAGAGAACTCAGGGATTCATTAAAAAGGAATAACATCTAAACCATAGGAGTCCCAGAAGAGGAAGAGAGAGCAAAAGGGACAGAAGGTTTATGTGAGCAAATTATAGAGGAAAACTTGCCTAATCTGGGGAAGCACACAGACATCAAAACCCAGGAAGCACAGAGAACTCCCATTAGATTCAACAAAAACCCATCACCAAGGCATATCATACTCAAATTCACAAAATACACAAGACAAGGAAAGAATTATGAAAACAGCAAGGGGGAAAAAAAACATCCTTAATCTATAAGGGAAGACAGATCAGGTTCACAGCAGACCTATCCACAGAAACTTGACAGGCCAGAAAGGAATGGCAGGATATACTCAACATGCTGAATCGGAAAAACATGCAGCCACGAATTCTTTATCCAGCAAGACTATCATTCAAAACAGCAGGAGAGAGAAATAATTTCCCAAACAAAAACTAAAGGTGTCCATGACCATTAAACAGTCCTGCAAGAAATTTTAAGGGGGACACTTTGAGTGGAAAAAAGACAAAGAAGACCAGAAGCAACAAAGACTAGAAAGGACCAGAGAACATCACCAGAAACACCAACTCTACAGGCAACACAATAGCACTAAATGATTATCTTTCAGTACTCACTCTAAATGTCAATGCACTAAATGCTCCAATCAAAAGATGTATGAGAATGAATAAGAAAACAAGACCCATCTATATGCTGCTTACAAGAGACTCATTTTAGACATAAAGACACCTTCAGATTGAAAATAAGGGGATGGAGAACTGTCTATACTAATGGTCATCACAAGAAAGCTGCAGTAGCCATACTTCTATCAGACAAACTAGATTTTATTTTAATGTGTTTTAATGTTTATTTATTTTTAAGAGAGAGCGTGAGTGGGGGAGGGGCAGAGAGCGAGAGGGAGACAGAATCTGAAGCAGGCTCCAGGCTCTGAGCCGTCAGCACACAGCCCGATGTGAGGCTCAAACTCATGAACTGCAAGATCGTGACCTGAGCTGAAATCAGATGCTTAACCGAATGAGCCACTGAGGTGCCCCCAGACAAACTAGATTTTAAACCAAAAGAGTGTAACAAGAGATGAAGAAGGGCATTATATCATAATGAAGGGGATCTATCCACAAGAAGATATAACAATTGTATTTATTTATGCCCCCAACGTGGAGGCACCCAAATATATAAAGTAATCACAAACATAAACTAATTGATAATAATACTATAATCGTAGGGGACTTCAATACCCCACTGACAACAATGGACAGATCATATAGGCAGAAAATGAACAAGGAAACAATGGCTTTGAGTGACACACTGGACCAGATGAAATTAACAGATATATTCAGAACATTTCATTGTAAAACAACAGAATACACATTTTCTGGAGTGCACATGGGACATTCTCCAGAATAGATCACATCCTGGGTCATAAATCAGCCCTCAACAAGTACACAAAGATCAAGATCATACCTAGCATATTTTCAGACCACATCACTATGAAACTGGAAATCATCCACAAGAAAAAATTTGAAAAGACCATGAATACTTGGAGATTAAAGAACATCCTACTAAGGAATGAATGGGTTAACCAAGAAATTAAAGAGGAAATTAAAAAGTAAATGGAAGTGAATGAAAATGAAAACACGACTGCCCAAAACCTCTGGGATGCAGCAAAGGCAGTCATAAAAGGGAAGTATATAGCAATCCAGGCCTTCCTAAAGGGGGAAGCAAGGTCTCAAATACACAACCTTATGCCTAAAGGAACTGGAAAAGGAACAGCAAATAAAGCCAAGAACCAGCAGAAGAGAAACAATAAAGATTAGAGCAGAAGTCAAGGATATCAAAATAAAAAAAAAAACAACAGGTCAACAAAACCAGGAGCTGGTTCTTTGAAACAATTAACAAAATTGTTAATCTAGCCAGATGGATCAAAAAGAAAAAGGAAAGGACCCAAATAAATAAAATCATGAATGAAAATAGAGAAATCACAACCAATAGCAGAGAAATATAAACAATATTAAGAGAATTTTTTGAGCAATTATATGCCAACAAATTGGGCAATCTGGAAGAAATGGACAAATTCCTAAGAACATATAAATTACCAAAACTGAAACAGGAAGAAACAAAATTTTTTTAACAGATCCATACCCAGTAAAGAAATGGAATCGGCAATCAAAAATCTCCCAACAAACAAAAGTCCAGGGCCAGATGGCTTCCCAGGGGAATCTACCAAACATTTAAAGAAGAGTTAACACCTATTCTTTTGAAGCTGTTCCAAAAATACAAATGGAAGGAAAACTTCCAAACTCATTCTATGAAGCCAGTTTTACCTTGATTCCAAAACCAGACAAAGACCCCACTAAGGAGAAATACAGACCAATTTCTCTGATGAACATGTATACAAAAATTCAACAAAATACTAGCAAACCGGATCTAACAATACATTAAAAGAATTATTTACCACCATCAAGTGGAATTCATTCCTGGGATGCAGGGCTGGTTCAATATCTGCACGTCAATCAATGTGATACATCACATTGATACAAGAAAGGTTAAGAACCACATGATCTCAACAGATGCAGAAAAAGCATCTGACAAAATACAGCATCCTTTCTTGATTAAAACCCTTAAGAAAGTAGGGATAGAAGGAACATACCTCAAGATCATGAACACCATATACAAAAGACCCATTGCTAATATCATCCTCAATGGGGAAAAACCAAGAGCTTTCCCTCTATAGTCAGGAACACGTCAAGGACGTCCACTCTCACCACTGTTATCCAACATAGTGCTGGAAGTCCGGCCTCAGCAATCAGACAACACAAATAAATAAAAAGCATCCAACTCAGCAAGGAGGAAGTCAAACTTTTGCTCTTCGCAGATGACATAATACTCTATGTGGAAAACCTGAAAGACTCCACCAAAAAACCCCAAAAATAAATAATCCAGTGAAGAGATGGGCAAAAGGCATGAACACTTTTCAAAGGAAGACATCCAGATGGCTAACAGACATCTGAAAAGATACTCAGCCTCAAGTAGAACTGATACATGAATTCAGCAAAGTAACAGAAATAGGTTGTATTTCTATATACCAATAATGAAACAACAGAAATAGAAATTGAGGAATTGATCCCATTTACAACTGTGGTAACAACCATAAGACACCTAACCAAAAAAGTGAAAGATCTATACACTGAAAACTATAGAAAGCTTATGAAATGGAAAAACATTCCATGCTCATGGATTGGAAGATCAAATATTGTTAAAATGTCTATACTACCCAAAGCAATCTACATATTCAATGCAATCCCTATCAAAGTGACACCAGCCTTATTCACAGAGCTAGAAAAAATAATTCTAAAATTTGTATGGAACTAGAAAAGACCCCGAATAGCCAAAGCAATCCTGGAAAAGAAAACCAAAGCTAGAGGCATCACAATTCCGGACATCAAGCTGTATTACAAAGCTGTAATCATCAAGACAGTATAGTACTGGCACAAGAACGGACCCACAGATCAATGGAACAGAAAAGAGAATCCAGAAATGGACCCACAAACATATGGCCAGCTAATCTTTGACAAAGCAGCAAAGAATATCCAATGGAAAAAAGTCTCTTTAGCAAATGGTGCTGGGAAAACTGGACAGTGACATGTAGAAGAATGAACCTGGACCACTCTCTTATACCATACACAAAAATAAACTCAAAATGGATGAAAAGACCTAAACATAAGACAGGAAGCCATCAAAATCCTAGAGGAGAGAACAGGCAACAACCTCTTTGACCTCAGCTGCAGCAACCTCTTACTTGACCTATCTCTAGAGGCAAAGGTAAACAAAAACAAAAATGAACTATTGGGAGCTCATCAAAATAAAAAGATTCTGCACAGTGAAGGAAACAATCAGCAAAACTAAAAGCAACCAATGTAATGGGAGAAGACATGTGCAAGTGACACATCTGATAAAGGGCTAGTATCCAAAATCTATAAAGAACTTATCAAACTCAACACCCCAAAAATAAATAATCCAGTGAAGAGATGGGCAAAAGGCATGAACACTTTTCAAAGGAAGACATCCAGATGGCTAACAGACACATGAAAAGATGCTCAACATCACTCATCATCAGAGAAATACAAATCAAAACCACAATGAGATACCACCTCATCATACCCGTCAGAATGGCTAAAATTAACAACTCAGGGAACAACAGATGTTGGCGAGGATGTGGAGAAAGGGGAACCTTTTTGCATTGCTGGTAGGAATGCAAAGTGGTACAGTCACTCTGGAAAATAGTATAGAGGTTCCTCAAAAAATTAAAAATAGAACTAGCCCTAGACCCAGCAACTGTACTACTAGGTATTTATCCAAAGGAGACAGGAGTGGTGATTTGAAGGGGCACATGCACCCCAGTGTTTATAGGAGCGCTATTGACAACAGCTAAATTATGGAAAGAGTCCAAATGTCCATTGACTGATAAATGGATAAAGATGTGGTATATATATATATGTATATATAATTATATACATAATGGAATATTACTTGGGTGATCAAGAAAAATGAAATCTTGCCATTTGCAACAATGTGGATGGAACTAGAATATATTATGCTAAGTTAAATGAGTCAGAAAAAGACAAATATTCTATAATTTCACTAATATGTGGAATTTAAGATACAAAAGAGATGAACATAGGGGAAGGGAAGCAGAAATAAGATTTTAAAAAGTAGGGGGAACAAACCATAAGAGACTCCTATATAGAGAACAAACAGGGTTGTTGGCAGGGTGTTGGGTGGGGGGAGGGAGGTTAACAAGGAGGTTAACAAAATGCTACTAAACAACAAATTTCTTCAATGAAATCAAAGAGGAAATAAAAAAAAAAAATATACGGAGACAAACGAAAATGAAACACAATACTCCAAAGTCTGTGGGACACAGTGAAACAGTTCTAAGGAGATGCACAGTGAAACAGGCCTACCTCAAGAAACAAGAAAATTTCAAATAATCTCATCCTACACCTAAAGGAACTAGAAAAAAAACAAAAACAAAAACAAAATAAACCCGAAGTTGGTAGAAGGAAGAAAATAATAAAGATGAGAGTAGAAATAAAGGAAATACAGATTAAAAAACAATAGAAAAAGATTAATGAAACAAAAAACTGATTCTATGAAAAGATAAACAAAACTGATAAGCTTTTATCCAGATTCATTGTGAATAAAATAAAGGACACAAAATCAGAAATGAAACAGAAGTAACAACTGACACCACAGAAATAGAAAAGCGTATAACAGAATACTGCAGAAAGTTACATGCCAGCAAAGTGGACAACCTAGAAGAAATAGATAAATTCCTAGAAACTGATACAAACTTTCAAAACTAAACCAGGAAGTAACAGGAAATCTGAACTAGTAATGACACTGAACACATAATCAAAAAAAACCTCCCAATGAACAAAAGTCCAGAACTAGACAAATTCACAGATGAATTCTACCAATCATTTAAGGAAGAGTTAACAGCTCTTCTCAAAATATTCCAAAAAATAGATGACAGAAAACTTCCAAATTCATTCTATGAGGCCGGCATTACCCTGATACCAAAACCAAACAGACTTTACAAAAAAAAAAAAACAAAAAACAAAAAAACCACAGGCCCATCTCTGATAAACACAGATACAAAATTCTCAACAAATATTACCAAACTTTGAACTGAACAATACATTAAAAGGATCATTTACCACCATCAAGTTGGATTTATTCTAGGGATGCAAGGATGGTTCCGTGTTCATAAACCAATTGGTGTGGTACATCACATTAACAATAGGAAGGGTAAAAACCATATAGTCATCTTAATAGATGCAAAATAAGTACTTCATAAAATACAACATCCATTCATGTAAATACTCTCAAAAAGAGTGGGTGCAGAAGGAATATAACTCAACATAATAAAAGCCACATATGAGAAACCGACAGCTAATGTCATACTCAATAGTGAAAAACAGAGAGCTCTTCTTCTAATATCAGGAACAAGATGAAGGTGCCCACTCTCACCAATTTTATTCAACATAGTACTAGAAGTTCTAGCCACAGCTATTAGGCAAGAAAAAGAAATAAAAGGCATAGAAATTGGTAAGGAAGAAGTACAATGGTCACTGTCTACAGATGACATGATACTATACATAGAACCCTAAGCCCTAAACACCAAACAAAAAAAAAAAAAAAACAAAACCCTATAATTCAGTTTTTATGTGAATTCAGAATATAACTGAATTTTTGGATTGAGTGTACTTAACAGTATAGTCTTTCTGCAGTGATCAAGTACAAGGCCCTGAGCCTCAAACCCATCTTTCATGACATCTTTGGGGTGGGGGTGGGGTCAACAATTGGATTAGGCTCAATGACGGAATGAGATGTTAATTTCACACACTAATCATAAAAACACCAAAATTTAGCATTTTGAATGTAGGATTAAATGGTATTGCCAGCATAAAACTTCCTTAAGCCACAATTTTAATTCACTGGTTATAGGTAAACTTAAAAATCTAATTTAAGAATATTATCAAAAATGTCAATAGCTTGGACTTTTGAGGAAGATGGCAGAATAGGCAGCCTTTAAATTTTCCTTGTCCCATGAATACAACTTGGTGACACTCACATCAATGCAAATAACCCAGAAAATGACCCAAGATTAGCAGAACTCCACAAGTAGCTGTAGAGAAGAAGCCACATCAAAGAGGGTAGAAAGGCACAGAAATTGTGGGGAGCTGAACCCCATGGGTCTGGCTGCCAGAGGAAGGGAGCTGTGAGGTGCAGAGAGGGGTGAGAAACAGAATATCACATCAGAGAACCTACACAGGGAAGACGAATCTCCACAGGATTTGGCTTTGAAAATGAGAGGGGCTAGATTTAGTGATTTCTTAACCAGGAGAACTTAAAGCCTACAACTTTAAAAATCCCTGAAAGCAGCAGAACGCTGAGTCCCACACTTAAATAGATAGCCCCAAAAAGCCCAGGAGATACAGCTTAGAAGCATCAGTTTGTTTAAAAAAAAAAAAAAAAAAAAACCTAAACACACACAATAAAAAAAATGGCAGCAGTTTGAAAAATGAGAGCATTTGAGAAGGAGAGTTAGTAATCTGAGTTCCTTAAGGGACATCTCCAGGGAAAAAGGAGCTGGCATGTACCATTTCCCTCCACCAACCCCAGCACAATCACCCTTCCACTGGTGGGAACCAGCACCTGTGGGCATTCACTGCCTAATTTGCTTACACTGCACCACCCCAACCTTCTCCAGCTAAACCTGCCTCAATCCAGGTGCTAAAGGTCCTCTCCCCCAGAAGACTAGCACAAATCTTGCCAACAATGTGTTCCGACCACCGGGGGGGGGGATGTGTGCACCTTGTTAAAACTGCATCACCCACCCACGTGTGCTTTGTGGAATGTCCTTAAGCCAACTCCAGTACCCACAGCAGCTGCATACAAGAGGACCAGCCAGCTTGTTAAAAGTGAGCATCCCACCAACTACTCTCAAGAGCAGGAGATGTAGCTGAATTTCCTAACACACAGAAACAGACAGAGCTAGGTAAAGTGAAGAGACCAAACCAAATTAAAGAAAAGGACAAAATCACAGCAAGAGACTTAAGTAAAACAGAGATAAATAATGTGCCTGATAGAGAATTTAAAGTAATGACCATAAAGATACTCATGGGATTTGAGAAGAGTGGAGGACATCTGTGAGACCCTTAAAAACAAAAAAGAGCCACTCAGGGATGAAGAGCACAATAAATTTAAAACAAAAATACACTTGACAGGCTAAATAGCAGGCTAGAGGAATTAGAAGAATGAATTCATGGCCTGGAAAACAGAGTAAGAGAGAGTAATCAAGCTGAGCAAATATAAGAGACAAAAAAAAAAAAAAAAATGCAAAATGAGAACAGATTTAGGGATCTCAGTGACTCCAACAAGTGTAATTTTCACAATACAGGGATCCCAGAGGAAGAACAGAGAAAAGGGGGCAGAAAATTTATTTTAAGAAATAATAGTTCAAAACTTCCCTAATCTGGGAAGGAAACAGATATCCAGATCCAGGAGGCACAGGGAACCCCCAACAAAATTAACCAAAGAAGGTGCACAAAAATACACATAGTAATTAAAACAACAAAAAGTAGTGATAAAGAATTTTAGGGATGCCTGGGTGGTTCATTCAGTTAAGTGTCTGATTCTTGATTTTAGCTCAGGTCATGATCTCAGGGCTATGGGACTGAGCCCTGCATCAGGCTCTGCATGGAGTATGAAGATTGAGATTCTATCTCCCTCTCTCTCTGTTCCTCTCCTGTGCTCATGTGTGCATGATCCCTCTCTCAAAAAAATTAAAAAAGTTAAAAAAAAAAATTTAAACACAGTAAAAGACAGTTACATAAATGGGAAACCCCATAAGGCTATCAGTGCATTTTTCAGCAGAAACTTTGCAGGTCAGAAGGGAGTGGCATGATATGTTCAAAGTGCTGAAAAGAAAAAAGTCTGCATCCACGAATATTCTATCCAGCAAGGCAATCATTTAGAATAGGAGATATGGTTTCTCAAAAAAAAAAAAAAAAAAAAAAAAAGTAAAGGAGTGAACGACCACTAACCCAGCCCTATAAGAATTATTAAAGGGGACTAAATGAAGGACTGTATAAAAAGCAGGAAACACAAAAGAAGTGAAAATAAGTGTATCAGTAAAAATCAGTCAAGGAAATCACAAAATAAAAGGATGCAAAATAGGACATCAATACATAAAATGTGGGTGGGCAGGGGTGTAAAGAATGGGTTCAAACTTATGAGAACATCAACTTCACATGGAGATGTTATATACAAACCTAATGGTATACAAAGAAATCAAAACCAGTAACAGATATGTAAAGACTAAAGAGAAGGGAGTTCAACTTTACCACTAAAGAAAGCCAGCAAACTGTGAAAGAGAACAAGAAGAGGATAAGAGAAAAAGTACAAAAAACAACCACAAAAAAGTAACAAAATGTCAATAAATACATATTTATCAATAATTACTTTAAATGTAAATGAACTAAGTGCTCCAATCAAAAGATATGGGGTGACAACATGGATAGAAAAGACCCATTTATATGTTGCCTACACAAGACTTGTTTCAGATCTAAAGACACCTGCAGATTGAAAGTGAGGGACAAAGAAACATTTACCATGTAAAGGATATCAAAAGAATGCTGAAGTAACAACATTTATACTGGATCAAATAGAATTTAAAACAAAGATGGTAATAAGAAACAAAGAAGAACACAATATTGTAATAAAAGGGACTATCCAACAAGAAAATATAACAACTGTAAATATGGACCCAACATGGTGGCACCCAAATACATAAAACAGTTAACAACAAACACATAGGAACTAATCAGTAGTAATACAATAACAGTAAGGGACTTTAACACCCCACTTCACCCCACTTACATCAATGGTCAGATCATCCATACAGAAAATCAACAAGAAAACAGTGGCTTTGAATGACACAGTGGACCAGATGGATTTAACAGATATATTCAGAACATTCAACCTTAAAATAGAAGAATACACATTCTTTTCAAGTGCACGTGAACATTTTCTAGAAGAGATCACATATTAGGCCACACAACAAGTCTCAACAAATTAAAAAAAAAAAAGTCATTCTATGTATCTTTTCGGACTATAATGCCACGAAACTAGAAATCAACCACAAGGAAAAAATATGGAAAGAGCACAAATACACAGAGGTTAAATAACATGCTACTAAACAATGAATTGATAAACCTAGAAATCAAAGATGAAATAAAAAATTATATGGAAACAAATGCAAATGAAAACACAAAGGTCCAAAATCTTTGGGATGTAGGAAAAGTGGTGTTAAGAAGGTAGTTTATAGCAATATAGACCTACCTCATAAAGCAAGAAAAATCTCAAATAAACAACCTAACCTCATACCTAACGCAGCTAGAAAAAGAACAAAACCTAAAACCAGCAGAAGAAAGGAAATAAAGATTAGAGCAGAAATAAATGACAAAGAATCTAAAAAACAAACAAAAAAAACCAAAACAAAACAAAAAACCCCAATGAACGAGATCAATGAAACAAACCAACAGTTGGTTCTTTGAAAAGATCAACAAAACTGATAAGTCTCTAGCCAGACTCATTAAAATAAAAAGACTGAAATAAACAAAATCACCAGTGAAAGAAGAAAATTAACCCACAGAAATACAAACAAATGTAAGAGAATATTGTGAAAAATTATATGCCAACAAACTGGACAACCTACAAGAAATGGATAAATTCCTAGAAACAAATCATCACCCAAAACTGAAGCAGGAATAGAAAATCTGAACAGACCAATTACCAGTAATGAAATTGAATCAGTAAGCAAAAACTCCCAACAAAAATCTAGCACCAGATGGCTTCACAGGTGAATTCTACCAAACATTTCAAGAATTAATATCTACTCTTCTTAAACTATTCCAAAAAACAGAAGAGGGAGGAAAACTTCCAGATTCATTCTAGGAGGCTAGCATTACACTGATAACTAAAACTAGATAAAGATATCATAAATAAAGAGAACTAGAGACCAGTATCTCTGATGAACATAGATACAAAAACCCTCAACAAAAATATTAGCAAACTGAATCCAACAATATATTAAAAATATCACTGACCACAATCAAGTGGGATTGATTCCCAGGATGCAAGGCTGGTTCAATATTTGCAAATCAATCAACATGAAACATCACATTAATAATAAAAAAAAGGATAAAGACCATATGATCATTTTGATAGATGCAGAAAAAGCATTCAAGATGGTACAACATCCATTCATGATAAAAACCGTCAAAAAAGTAGGTTTGTTTGTTTGTTTAGAGAGTGCAAGCAGGGGAGAGGCAGAGGGAAAGAGAATCTTAAGTGGGCTCTGTTCCTGACGTGGGATCATGACCTTACCTGAAATCATGAGTTGGATGCTTAACCGACTGAGCCACCCAGGTGCCCCAACAAAATAGGTTTAGAGAGAACATAATAAGGGCCTTTATGACAAACCCACAGCCAACTTCATACACAATGGAGAAAAATTGAGAGCTCTTCCCCAAAGGTCAGGAACAAGACAAGAATGTCTACTCTCACCAGTTTTATTCAACACAGTACTGGAAGCTCAAATCACAGCAATCAGACAACAAAAAGAAATAAAAGGCATCCAAATCAGTAAGGTAGAAGGAAAACTTTCCCTATTTGTACATGACATGATACTATATATAGAAAACGCTAAAGATTCCACCAAAACCCACCAGAACTGATAAATGAATTCAGTAAAATTATAGGATACAAAATCAATGTATAGAAATCTGTTGCACTCTATACACTAATAATCAAACAGTAGAAAGAGAAATTAATAATCCCACTTACAATTGCACCAAATATAATAAAATACCTAGAAATAACTTTAATCAAGAAGGTAAAAGACCTGTACTATGAAAACTCCAAAACAATGATAAAAGAAACTGAAGACAACACTAAGAAATGCAAAGATATTCCATGCTCATGGACTGGAAGAACAAATACTGTTAAAATGTCTATACTACCCAAAGCAATCTACAGATTTAATGTAACCCTATCAAAATACCAACAGCATTTTTCACAGAACTAGAACAAACCACCTTAAAATTTGTATGGAATGACAAAAGACCTCGAACGGTCATAGCAGTTTTGAAAAAGAAAAACAGAACTGGAGGTATCACAATTCTGGACTTCAAGTTATATTACAAAGCTGTAGTAATCAAAGCAGTATGGTATTGTCCCCAAAATAGAACAGAATAGAAAGCCCAGAAATAAACCCACAATTATATGGTCAATTAATCTTTCACACAGGAGGAAAAGAATATGCAATGGGAAAAAGACAGCCTCTTCAACAAATGGTGCTGGGAAAACCGGAAAGCTACCTGCAAAATAAAGAAAGTAGACCACTTTCCTACACCATACCAAAAATAAACTCAAAATAAGTTAACCACATAAATATGAGACCTGAAACTGAAAAGTCCTGTAAGAGAGCACAGGCAGTAATTTCTCTGACATTAGCAGTAGCAACATTTTTCTAGATATGTCTTCCAAGGCAAGGGAAGTAAAAAAAAAACAAAAAACTATTGGGAGTACATAAAAATAAAAAGCTTCTGCAGCACAAAGGAAACAATCAACAAAACTAAAAGGCAACCTATGAAATGGGAGAAGATACTTGCAAATGACACATCTGATAACAGCTTAGTATCCAAAATATATAAAGAATTTACACAACTCAACACCAAGAAAACAAATAATCCAATTAAAAAATGGGCAGAAGACATGAACAGACATTTCTCCAAAGTAGATATACAGATGGCTAACAGACACATGAAAAGATGCTCAATCAGCATCAGTCCTTGTTAGGGAAATGCAAATTAAAACTACAATGAGATTTCACCTCACATACTTGTTAGAATGGCTAAAATCAACAACAGAAGAAACAACACATGTTGGCGAGGATGTGGAGAAAAAGAACTCTCCTGAACTGTTGGTGGGAATGCAAACTGGTGTAGCCACTATAAAAAACAGTAGGGAGGGTCCTCAAAAAATGAAAAATAGCCTATAACCTAGTAATTGCACTACTGGGTATTTAACTCAAAAGATACAAAAACACTTATTCAAGGGGCACCTGGGTGGCTCAGCTGGTTAAGCATCCAACTTTGGCTCAGATCACGGTCTCATGGTTTGTTGAGTTCGACCCCACATCAGGCTCTGTGCTGACAGCTCAGAGCTCAGAGCCCAGAGCCTGCTTTGGCTACTGTGTCTTCCTCTCTCTGCCCCTCCCCGGCTCACACTTTGTCTCTCAAAAATAAACAAACATTAAAAAAATATATTTAAAAAACAAACAAAAACACTTATTCAAAGGGATGCATACACCCCTATGTTTATTGCAGTATTATATACAATAGTCAAATTATGGAAGCAGCTCAAGTGTTCATCGAATGATGAATGGATACAGATGTGGTATATATACACAATAGAGTATTATTCAGCCATAAAAAAGAATGAAACCATGCCATTTGCAATAACATGGAGGGAGGCAGAGACTACAATGCTAAGTAAAATAGTTAGAGAAAGACAAATACCTTATGATTTCACTCAGATGTGGAATTTAAGAAACAAATAGGCAAAGGTAAAAAAAGAGAGAGACAAACCAAGAAACAGACTTATAAAAAAAACTGTATAGTGACAGATAGTGACTACATATATCATGGGGGAAGCACTGAGTAATGTATAGAATTGGTGTATCACTACTTTGTACATTAGAAACTAATGCAACGTTGTATTAACAGTGCATCACTTGGGAGAGGAATAAAAAAAGAAGGAAAATCTTAATTCCTAAGTAAAAATGAAGTATTTGTCAAGTCCAAGGGAAAAAAATATACATGTATGTGTGTGTGTATAAAATTACAGAAAGTAAACATTTTTAATCATAGTGATTAATTCACGATTATGAGTTTTATCAATTATATTCCACAGTCAAGCTCATTTAGCTTATTCTATGTTTTATATAAAATTATTCTTTTTCTCCACAGCACCACAATGACAACTGTAAAAAATTAATCTGATTCTCTCCTCAGTGGCAAAGTAGAATAATTCTATCTACTTTGCAAGGTTGTTAGAGGGATTACATAAGATAATATGTGAGAAACCCACAGCCCTGTGCATCTCTCACTGTAAGTTCTTAGTAAACGGCATTATCTGACTTTAAGAATTTGTGTATCCAAATTTAAAGCATCTTAATGAAATCCTTTCCAGCCATGTTTAATTAAGTCTCTTCCGTTTGTGAAAATTAACCAGAACATACACCTGACTGCAGTTAAATGTTTTTATCTAATAGGTTAGCTTTTCTACTGTGGTAGGTATTCTGTGGAGAAGAAGTTGTTTCACTCATCACCTACCACCACCTCAAATAATTCAAATAATATATAATTATCTCACACAATGAAAGCTTTGACAAAATTTCATTCTCTGTGTGACCATAATTTTATTATGACTCTTCTAACTCCTCAATCTCTTTAGATACTAACTTTACTGAAGAGTTTTGCTTTTGTTCTTTGGTCCCTTTGTAGAGAGAAAGATGCAGGTATGTTTGGCAGGTGGGTGGGTTGACAGAGATGCCATATGAAAAAGATTATCTAATGAAATGGTCACAATTGATAATAATGAAAATATTACCTGTTGAGCTCGAGTGACCATCTCCTTATAGATACTATCCAGGCTGACATTTGATAAAGTGGTTAATGCTGATACAATTGTTTCTGCTTGTGCTTTGTCAAATCCTGTAGAGAGCAAATACATATGTGTATATATATATATTTTTTTTTTTTTTAATTTTTTTTTAACGTTTATTTTTGAGAGAGAGACAGCATGAACAGGGGAGGGTCAGAGAGAGAGGGAGACACAGACTCCAAAACAGGCTCCAGGCTCGGAGCCGTCAGCACAGAGCCATCAGCACAGAGCCCGACGCCGGGCTCCAACTCACAGACTGCGAGATCACAACCTGAGCCGAAGTGGGACGTGTACCGACTGAGCCACCCAGGCGCCCAACATATGTTTATATTTTTAAAAAATGATATCCATATCAACATAGACAGCTAGAATAACTTTCCTCATCATTTAAATTTTTTACTTTAAAAAAAAATATTTGTTTATTTTTGAAAGAGGGAGAGATAGAGCATGAGTGGGGAGGGAGGGAGGGAGGGAGGGAGGGAGAGAGACAGACAGACAGAAATCTGAAGCAGGCTCCAGGCTCTGAAGTGTCAGCACAGAGCCCAACGTGGGGCTCAAACTCACAAACCGTGAGATCATGACCTGATCCAAAGTCAGATGCTTAACCGACTGAGTCACGCAGGCACCCTTAAATTTTTTACTTTTTAAAAATGGTTACAATAAAAAATTTCAGATTATGCTAAATTACTCTCTAAAAGCATTCTGCAATTTTAATTCCCACTGATCCATTTCCCCATATTTATATCAACACTGGATACTGCTAGTTTTTTTTTTTTCAGTTTATAATTGGCATTAAAAAATGAAATGGCATAGCATTGTTATTTATACTTAAAATTTGCATTTCCTTAGTTAAGCACCTTACATATATTTATTGCCTATTTATATTTTTCTGTGTGCTATTTATGGCCTTTACCCATTTTCCTATAAGATACTGAACATTTCCTTATTGGTTCATATGAATTTTGTGTATTAAAGCAATAGGGTCATTATTATGTCTATTCCTAATATTTCTAACTTTACAGATGACACCCTTTGATATACAGATTTAAATATTTCAGTAGTCACATGTCAGTCTTTAGTTCACTGCTTTTGAGTTTTGTCTTGTTTCCTCAATCTAAAAGTCTTAAAGTATTCTAGCATTTTTTTTAACTTTTCCCTCATATTTTTACATTTGACTTTTTTTTTAATGTTTATTTATTTTTGACAGAGAGAGAGCGAGAGAGAGAGCATGAGTGGGGGAGGGACAGAGAGAGAGGGAGACACAGAATCCAAAGCAAGCTCCAGGCTCTGAGCTGTCAGCACACAGCCCGACATGGGGCTCCAACTCATGGACCGCGAGATCATGACCGGAGCCGAAGTCGGATGCTCAAGTGACTGAGCCACCCAGGTAACCCATCCATTTGACTTTTAATCAACCTGGAATTTATTTTTTCAAATGGCTAGTCATGTATCATATCAATTTATTAAATAGCCCTTCCTTTCTCTAATTTGTAATGCCTTATTGTTTGCTAAAAATATCTATGTTTACCTATCTGAATACAACTCTATTTTATTAACCAACTTTTCTTATTTTTTACACTGTATTTATTTTTGAGAGAGAGTGACAGCATGTGCATGAGCAGGGAAGGGGCAGAGAGAGAGGAGGACAGAAGATCCAAAGCAGGCTCTGTGGTGACAGCAGTGAGCCTGACATGGGGCTCGAACTCATGAACTGTGAGATCATGACCTGAGCTGAAGCTGGACACTTAACTGACTGAGTCACCTAGGTGCCCCATTTATCAACTTTTCTATTCCTGTATTATCACACAATTTAGTTTAAATTATTGTTTTGACAACTGGTTATTTTTTGTGCTTGTTCCTTTTTCTTTTTTGCTATTCCTAAGCAGTCCTTGTACTTACACATGAACTTTAGTATCAGCCTAGAAACTCTGCAGTTTTTTTCTACATAATTGAAATCATACTGCATATGTAATGTTATATGTTCTCTATCTTGAGTATTTCTCATTATCAGTAAATATTCTTCAAGCAATACCATTTTCATGACTGTAAAATATTCCACTGTATGGATAGCACTTGTATTTCAACTGATTCTTAATTGTCCAAAATAATGATACTGTCTTGACTAGGTAATTTACTATGACTGTTGTTAAATTCTTTCAAGAGTTATCCATTTCTTACCATGAGTTTCCAAATCCTGAACCAGTGCATGGGTATCAAACGTTAATTTCCTTTGTTCTAAAGGAGTTAGGTCCACTCGCCTCATATCATATCCTTCCTTGGTTGTGGTGGTGAAAAAGTCTGAAAAGAGAAGACAGGGTTTTTTCCTTGTAGGAACTAACACAAGTGTGCCACTTTAGCTTCTCAAGCATTTCTCTCATCTATTTACAATACAGTTCTAGCTCTTCTACTTAGGAATTCTGTAATTTCAAGGAAGAAAACGGGTTCCTCTGAGCCTTGGACTCTTTTATCTGAAAAGTGTCTAAAAGTACTCTGTACACGGCATTCAATAAATGCTTCCTTTCCTTCTTTCAGTATGATGTTTTATTTGTTAAGAGTCAGTAAAAAGTTGTAATGTAATATACATCAAAAGCTTTGGATATCACCGTCACGTCTCTCATTACTGGAAGAGTGGAAACCATCCAACTCTCCTAGGTGCTAAGATGTCTTTCACAGAGCTATGATAATTATTTATACCTACATCCTCATATAAAGTAGCTTTTTGAACTCCCACTCTCCTACATATCCAGCTTATTTCCATCACAGTCCTCAGTTCTAATCTGAACTCGTCTTGTTTGTCTCTCTGAACCAGACTACAAGCTCTAGGACACTTTGTGTTTTTCATCACTGTATCTTCGGTACCTAGAACGGTACTCAGCAAATAACTGGGTCACAATATTTTGTTGAATCAATCAATGAATCTGATTTTAAATCCTGGAGTATTTACTAGAGGCAACACAAAAGCCCTAGCAAATTTCTTATCTTTGAAATAAATGTATCATTTCAATAAATTCCCAATTTTTAACCTAGACACAGTACGGTCCTTTTCCATATATTGCTGGCGAATTTCATTAAAAAGTATTCTCTTTCAGCAAGAACTCTGTTTACATTCAACTTCATTACTATTACTATATTTAAGTAAAATAACAGCTAATTAGTATAATTATTAATTGAACACAAGGTACTGTACTAGATGTTTTATATACTACAAAGGCAAGGTGGCATTATCCATTTTAGATAAGGTAAGTGAACCTAAGGTAAAGCATTTTACCTCCAGTCACAGACTCATTAGTGAATTCAGACTCAGGTCTTCTGACTCCAAAGCTCAGGCTCTGTCACCCTATGCTGTCTCTCTTTTTTATCCCAAACCACTTAATATACGTAGGTACTTAAAAAGACACAGCTGCAATCTCAAGTATTGCTTTTCTGGTAGGTACTGTAGGGAAAATGCAATTCTTTCCTATATCCTTCCAGCAATATCCTTCCAGCCAACAGATACTTGAGCACCAGGTACAGAGGATGATGAGAAAACCAGACATAACTGATGTCTTTGCTGACTTTGTGGACTAGTAAGTGGGCAGGAAAGATAGGTTTAAAAACAGTATCTAAATATAAACTCTAAATTCAAATGATGAAAAAGTGATGCCCAGTCCTTTAGATCAATTTATTTAAATACTCAGATAAATTGTTTAGAGATAATGGGAATCAGATGTAACAGTGGATCAATTTTGAACACATACACACACATATTAGCACAGCAGTCAGCAATCTTTTTGGCTTTGAGTGCCATCTAGAAGAGTTCAGCAATGTGCCTGTGTGTCAATATTAGACCCGAGGAGGAAAAGACAAAATTGGAGGAAAATGAGGGGCAGATTTCAGCAATATTTCCAGTAACAATTGTATTAGGATTGATTAGTACCTGAAGTTATCTCTCCTTGATTAGAAGTTTAGTATTTTATTCAAGGTTTACTTGGTGGCGGAGGCGAGAGGGTAATATTTATATGACATGATACTGCTTTCACACCTAATACTTATCCTTAAAATTCTCATGTTATGGATGAGGAAAACAGGCTCAGAAGTGCTAAGTAACTGCCTGAGATGTTATGGTCTCAGAGCTAGGCAGGTTAGTGCACAACTCCTCTGATTTCAGTCAACAAACATTTGAATGCCTTTCACAAAAGGCAGCTTCCTACTGAATATGGGAGAGACACCAAATACCTAACACAGCCACAATCTGCAGGGTGCAGCTGCAGTCTCCTGTCTCCCCTCTTTGGCTCTCTGCTCTTAAGGATTCTTTTAACTCTTTAATTCTCTGAATAACTTAAGAAAGCTCTCCTTTTCTTTGCCTGCTCATGTTTATCCTTCTGAGTTCAGTTTGAATGTCTCCTCCTCCAGAAAGCCTGCCCAGACTGTCTTACGTCAGGTGTTGCTTGTTCACAGGATCCTAGAACAGTTTTGCCACACCTCATGAATTACACATTTATATGACTGTTAACTGCTTACAGTTGGCCTGACCTGAAATGCATGCTGTGTCTACCAAAAACCTGGGTCCGAGACAGCACCCAAATAACAGCTTAAGTCTGAACAAGCCACGAAAGAAACCAGAACTCTCAGAACACAGATTACTCCAGACAGACCTCGGAGAGGTAGGGGATTGCCAGCCTCATTTGATAATAAAAACGAACCAAGCGCTGAGAAAGAAAAGCCCGAGGGACTCTAGTGGTGGAGCCAGGTGGGAGCCCCAGGCTTTCACGGGCTCGCTCTCAAAAGAGGAGAAGCGGTTCTCTACTCAGTCCTGGCCCCTCCCGCCCCAATCTAAGCGGGCGAGATGCAGCGGCGGGGTCGCCAGCACCAGGGACTGGGAGGGGCGTGGCACTCTTGTCTACCGCTCGCGGGAGCAGGCACGAACCACCCGCAATATCCCCAAATAGCACGCAGGCATCGACACCAAGCCGTCTCGTCTCACCTCTCCGCAGGGCCGGCGAGAAACGCCCGCCGAGGATGGAAACCCGGCGGCCGGCACGGCCGTCAGAGCACAGGAGCCGCCAAACACTGCGACTCCACATTTCCTGTTTTCAGGCTGGCGGGTGGAGGTGAGAGGCTGGCTGAATCACGCTCAGGCTTTCGGGCAACGTAGTTCTGGCACCACGAGGATTCTGGGAAGTGTAGTTTTCGGCCTGCAGCAAAAGTCTTTCCCAGCGCAGATTCTAACCTCGGTACCGTTAAGACGGGCCTCTTTACAGACGGACCCACAGTTCGCGAGCATGGTTCACAGAGGCTCCGCTCCTTCCACCGCCCTTTCCCAACCGGCGCACGACGTTACCACTCTAAGAAAGCGGGACCTTGTTTGAGAACTTTCTGGCGCCCGTTTCCTAGCAATGAGGTACAGCTCAACAGCGGAAGTCCCCCGGGAAAACCCAGAGGCCATTACGCCCCTGGGTGTGAGATTGCGTCACACCCTACCGCCCAGCAACCTGGGACCTGAAATCCTCATCCGCTGAGTATTCCGGGGAATCGCGCAGAAACCTGGGAAACGTAGTCCAGCGAGGTGCTCATTCTTGCTGCTTCATGGCCTACTCCTTTGCCCTCTTGTGCACAGGAGGACGAACTGCAGTTAGTTTAGTTACGGTCTTGAGGGAAACAATTTCTCCGTTTCCAGAGCGGTGCTGCTTTTCGTCACTTACCCTCTGAGACTTGTTACCTCAGACTTTGTTCCACACGGAAAAAATGTTAAAAGTAACAACACACAGTAATTCTGGGGTTCAAATATGTTGATATGTTCTTCGTAAATTCTAAAGTGGTACACAATGGTTGGGTTTTAGTGGCTTAATTATTCTCACAAGGATGTAAACAGTTACTCTAAGATTTTTCTAGCTATTTGTTTTCAAAGCTTTGTCAGCATCAGTTGCATAACAAGCACCATTGTAAGCACTGAAGCACATTAAAGAACAGCACTTGATTCCTGCCAGCAAGGGCTTTAACAGGCAATTTATGGAGAGGGAATATAAGTGGTTATTTAAAAATTGAAAAACAAAACAAAACTCAGTTTAATCTCACCAGTTAAATGAAAAAACAAACCTAAAGATATACCAGTTTTACTGATTAAAATTAAAAAAAAATTATCGATGCCAGCAAATATGCAATTACATCGGGTCACTTACACTGCTGGCAAGAATGTAAGTTAGTACCTTCAGAAAGCAATTTAATAATATATATGAAATTCTAATAAAAATGAATAGCCAGAGGTTCACTTCTAACAATCTGTTCTGAGAAAAAATAACCTTAACTGTAGCTAAGATTTTTAAGAATTAAAACCCTGGAATGTTACTTATAATAGTAAAACTTTAGAAATAATTTAAATATTCAAGGTGATTCAGCAACTTGCACAAATGTTCCAAATTGGAATAGTATACAGTCATATAATTGGAATTATTATACAAATGGGAATATTATAGAATCATGGAATATTCTATGAGCGTCACTATAGATGAGGGAGCATGGGGCGGGCTAAGGACAAAGTGCAAGCTAGCATCCCCCCTCCCACCCCCAAGGTGGGATGTGTGTGATATTCCTCAGGCACTTCTGGCTGACCAAGGACAAAGGAAAGGAAAGAAAACAAATGGCCAATTGATAGAGATCACAGTCATACAGACCATGGGTTTCCATCAGTTTACAAATATTTTAGTAAGTTACAAGAAAAAGGCAATCTTATCTATTCTCCTAATCTCCAGAAGCCTGTAGACTGTTTCCTGGAGCCCCAACATCACCCCTCCATAGTGATAATGGGAAACAAAGGCAAGAAGGAAATGGCAGGTAAAATTAAATTCTCAAATACAGAGTATAATATTTCTCCAGGAACCCCCTACTGTCTTAATGTTAATGCCTACTAGAGGGACAGCAATCTTAGCTTGACAATAGCAAGTTTTTGGGTATCTTAGGAGTTGTCTTTAGCATATCAAAGTCCCTCTGGAGGCCTCCCTTTTGACTTTACCTTCCCAACTCCATAGTATAAAACCAGCCATTCTTCACAGCACCGACATAGCTCTTTCTGCCCACGGGTCGTGTTCTGTGCGTTAATAAAATCACTTTTTTGCACCAAAGATGTCTTCAAGAATTCTTTCTTGGTCACCAGCTCCCGAGCCCCCACCATCACCCCAAAACCTCATCGGTATGATATCATTATTTAAAAAAATTCTTTATATATACACACATACATCAAAGTTATGACATATACACATGCGTATATTTATACATATACATATATGTATATATATGTATACATATATGCACATCATGTATATATATATATATATATATATATATATCCATCCAATATGATTGTAATTCTGCCTAATGTTATGATGATTACTGTTCTGGAGAAGCTTACAGACTACTGGAGGATAAAGACCAGTAAATGGGACCACAATATTTTTAATTACCTAAATGATTATGAAAAAAGCTACACCTCTTTATACATTAATATTTATTGGTTATTATTTACATTACTGTAAAACTCCACAACAGAAATGAAGTTTTGATTAGTCACGTGACCAAAGCTGCGCCAATCATTCTCTTTCATGGACCAAGCAAGACGAGTCAGGAATTCTTAATCATCTTCTGAAGCTGGTTGGCACTACAGCAAGTGAATTTGGGAGCTGGGACAGCCATACTCTGACAGTGGGCAGGAGAAGTGCACAGAAGTAGAAGCAGGAATAGCAGATAGAGCGAGAGTCCAGACAGTATTCAGCTAACAGATCTAACCACTCCCTGAGACCTCCCTGATGTACCTGTGTGTGTTTCCAAACTCTCCATTGTTGCTTTCCATTTGTATGTGAAAGCCTTAATTTATAAAAATATTTTCACATATATTTGTTAATATTTCCTCATAAGTTTGTTGGCAGGAATAAAAGACATAATGCATGTAAAATAATTAGCACAGTGCCTGGTGCATATAAACACCCAATAAGCAAGAGCTACTTTTATTAATAATGCCTGTTGACTTTACTCAATATTGGGAAGTAATTCTCCGTGAGTCTCTCACATTTCTGCATGTCTTGCACACAAAGGCCCTCCCTGCCTTTTGCTATGGACTCTCTTTTTAAAGAATTTTGTATAATGAGGAGCCTTGGGAAATTCAGTGTCCTTCTGGAGCAAAACGTCCCATGCTTATTGCCTATTATAAAAGATTTGGGTTTTTCTGCTCAGAGTTCCTCTCTGTGACGTAGTGCACACTCAGGCACATGCCTGGGCCTGTGTATGTCACCACCATGGGAGTGAGGGCTGGGGGAGCTGCGTAATATGCCGAGGCTCAGGCTGCTGGCCATGCCTTAAGTAATTACATCCTGTCTCTGACCAAGGAGTCTTGTGTCTTCCGTCAGCATTCATGAAATTGTGGCTGGCTAACTTGTTATTTGCAAATAGGGTAAGATCTCAGACCCTTCACAGTTCTTAACAATCACTGCCTTTCTAGACTTGAAGACAATTTTCATTTTTTCAGTTTCACTCACAGAAATCTCTGAGTGCCAGCTAGCTTTAAGGCTAGATGTTGTGAGGAGTGCAAAGAAACACAGCTCAGGGGCGCCTGGGTGGCTCAGTCGGTTAAGTGACCAAGTCTTGATTCCGGCTCAGGTCACAATTTCCTGGATCCTGAGTTTGAGCCCCGCATCAGCCTCTGTGCTGACATTGCGGAGCCTGCTTAGGATTCTCTCTCTTTCACTCTCTCACTCCCTCTGTCTCTCCCTCTCTCTCTGCTCCTCTCTTGTCATGTGCATACACACGCTCTCTCTCTCTCGAAATAAAGAATAAATTAAAAAAAAAACTTAAAAGGAACATAGCTTGATCAATTGTTTGTGTTCCTACTATTTGCAAAGATTTCTGCTCTCTGAGAACTTGTAACCTAGTTGGGAGAATAGAACAAGTATACCAATAACTTCCACACAATGCAGTGATGGACTAGTGCCATCTAAGTGTTATAGAGAAGAAATCCTTCAGTTCAATTGTGGATGATAGTTCCCAGTCATGGTTATCGAGGAGAGAGAAGATTTAAGCCCCGTGTTAATGGCTTTTCTTAGGCACAGATTGTAGGGATAAGATCTAGGAGAAAGGATTGGCGTAAACAAGGATAATTTAGTAATCTCCACAGTCCTCACTTCGGGGCTTTTACAAATGGTATTCCCTCAACTTGGAGCACTTTCTCCTCCTTTTTACCTGGTGAATTCTTTCCTATCCTTCAGACCCTAGTTTAAATGCCAGCTCTTTTGTGCCCCCGGTCACATGTAGACTTCGTGTTTTTGTTACGAACTCCTGTAGGAACCCGTGTCCCTGCCCGCGCCCCTGCACTTCCTATTTGTATCCTCCATGATGGCAGAGACACATCTGTCACTGTTTTCTCCAACACCTGGCATCATGCCTGGCTCATAACGAGCCTTCGGTAAACGTGTGTTGAATGAACCAATACATGTTCGAAATATAGTCATAGTTTGGTGAGGAGATCTGATAGACTGGGGCACAGGATTCATTTGGAAGATTGGGTGGGATGGGTGGAGATAAAACTGAAAACAAGAATAAAAAGACTAAGGAAGTGAGTTTGTACAGTAGACTCTCAGGAGACTTGGAAAGTTTTAAAAAAAATCATTTATTTTAAAAACATGCTTATTTATTTATTTTGAGAGAGAAAGAGCACATGGAAGAGCAGGAGAAGGGGAGAGGGAAAGGGGGAGGGAGAGAGAAAATCTCAGGTTCCGTGCTGCCAGCACAGAGCCCCACGCAGGGCTCCATCTCACCAACTGTGAGATCATGAGCTGAGTCGAAATCAAAAGTTGTACACTTAGCTGACTGCACTGCCCAGGTACCTCTAGACCTCAGAGATTTCCAAACAAAAACAGGAAATGAAAGTCTTGAGGACAAAATGTTGATATTGAAACAGGACTCTGGAAGCGTCTCAGAGAAGTTATTACACGAAATGAGATACTCATTTTTATCACTCACAGATATTCTGCAGACCTGAGCTGAAATCAAGAGTCGGGTGCCTAACCTACTGAGCTACCCAGGTGCCCTGATTTTGAGTTTTTAAACCCAAACTGATAAAAGCCGGTTTGAGTACCTTTCCAGGAAACACTTTTTGCCATTCAGTAGTACAGGCTTATGAATCATTGCTCTTCTCAGTGTCTGAAGACGTGGCCTGGCCATGAGAAGTGCTCTCTCTCAGAGAGCAGCCTAGTTTATCCACACCTCAGAGGCCAACAGTGTAGCAGGGGAGTGGGTCTTACCTTTTTCATTGTGAAGGACCACTGTTAATTATCTTTTTATTCCTATGAATCCCAAATTTAAAGCTATCTTACACTCTTTACCAACTGCATACATGAAGCCATTACTTAATTTCCTATTTTTTTTTTTATCATTTTAAGACATAGATAACTACCACTTAGTGAGTGGGACATATGTAGTGCTGATCCAACACTTTGCTGATGATGTCCAACTAAAGGCGAAAATACTTGCCAATTTCTTTGGTGGTTTTCAGTTTCATCTCCAGTGATGGTACAATTTCCTCAGGCATTGTGAAATTCCAAGTCCCTCCTGAGGACCCCAATACTTTTCTTCTGAGGCCCAGAGGTCTGGGAACCCAGGCTGGACATAATTGCAAGAGATGGCCAGTAGCCTTCCAGCTCTGTGAATGTAGCTCTGGTGACCTCAGGGAGAGAAGATGCAGCTTGGACCACTCCTTGCATTATCCTTTTCTCTCAGAATAGGTGATCTGAAGGAATCCAAATGCATTTTTTTAAGCAGGTGAATGAGGATTTGAGACACAGATGGGACCCAATGGGCTCCTTTTCCTTCCCTAGTTTACTCTGAGTTTTTGACACTAGAGGGAGTATGTGGACAGAACAGAAGACCATCCTTTGTCTTTATTTCTGCAACTAATTTTACAGTTTCTGTGAATCCTTGAGTCAGAAGAGCCCATTGTCACAAAAGTTGTGTGCTATTTTATATTTCATTTCACACTTTCACGGCTTGAAAGTAACCATCCTCTATCCCCTACAAATCTGGGACCTTTTTTTCCTGATTGTACTAGGGAGCTGGCACTGACACAATGCACCCAATACAAGTTTGCTGATTACAGCAAAGAGAAAGATGAAAAGAAAAGGAAAGAAAAAGAAAACAAAAGAATTGGTAAAACATTATTATATTTTGCAATGTTACATCACACCTGACAGTGTCTCTCATTGATTATTCATTTATTCCTTCAACTAATCCGTATTGAGCACTATTTATGGTATCAGACACTGTGCTAAGCCATGAGGATCCAGACATAAGACACAGTCCTACCCTCAGATTGCTATCAGCCTAACTGTAGTCAATACTATGATGAAGGAGAAGGGTGCCAAGGGAATGTGTAAGAGAGGCTTATACTACCCAAAGCAGGAAGCAAGCCCTGGGAAGTCTTTCATTTGCAAGGATGAGTAAAAAAATTATTTAGTTAAGTGGAGTTGGTGGATAGTGGTATGAAGTGTGCAAAAAGCAACAGCGCTTGCAAAAGCCCAGAAGTACACGTGGGAGAGTCTGATTCTTTTGAGAGAATGGCTGGTGGAGAGAATGGGCTGAGGATAGAGGGATTCAGAGGCTGGGGTTGGAACAGGTGGGGCTGGCCCTCAAGCTCTCTTTGACTCCTTTTGTGGCTATGGAGGATTCACTGAAGGGTGTTAGGCTGGGGAGTGTCATTAAAAAGAAAGGGTGTTTGCCTGTTCTTTACTCAGTCCTTTAGTCTAGACTTCTGGGAATCAGGGCCATGCATTTCACCGAGGTCTCTTGTCCTAGATACCAACCTGGAGGATCTTCGAGAGCCAGGATCTTTCCTGGCCAGAGATAAACCCTTGCCTGGCAGAGTTCGTAGCTCCAGCCTCAAGGTGCCTGATCAGAGAAACCTTCCTCATGGGATGGCTTGGCTGCCTTGAATCTCAAAGGAACCTGCCTGGGAAAAAGGACTTCAGGGTCTCCTCATCTTCAGGGCCAATTTCTGCACTGGTGTTGGCAAATCTCGCCAAAGCCTCACGTGGCTCATGTCCTCCCTTCCCTAACCATGGAGTGGGACATTCATCTCCAAAGAACTTCTGATACGTTGCTTTATCTCTTCACGGGAGCCCATTCATATACATGAACGCATTTGAGCTCCTTAGCAACTTCATGAGTTGGGGATTATTGCTCCTATTTCACAGGTGGGAAAACTGAGGTTCAGAAGACTGAAGTGACCTGTGTCTCAGGTCACAGAGCAAGTAAGGAGTGGAGATCAGAACTGAACGCACTGCACATGGTACAGAGAAGTCGCACCATCACTTTCCCCTCCACCATTTATTTTCATCGGGCACAGGGCACAAACTGTGAAATCATGGCTACTGTTAGGGACACATGACCTCTCATCCTCCAAGAGGCTATTTCACATCTTTTTTCATTCATTCAGTATGTAAACTCTCTAAGACAGGGGTGGCAAATAGATTTCATCTTCATGACAACTCTTTTCGATAGACCGCTCAGAAGAAAGCATTGGATTGTACAAGGCCACATCCTGGTGCAGTAGGAAAGAACACTACTGTTGATTGGCAATGTCTGCTATGGATCTAGGAGAGGGAAGGGGCAGGACATATGCCATTTCTAGTAGATAAAGATCATGCTTCCCTTGGGTTTCCACAATCCTGCGCTAGGTCGTGATATGTCCACTGACACCCACCTTCACCCCCAATATTCATTTTGCTCACTTTCCCTTATTCCTTCCCTTCCCTGCAGGACCTGTCCCTGCCCATTTAATACTAGCTTCAATGGACTGAGCAGGTAGGTTGTGAAGCTGTGCACATATTATTGCCAGGCCTCACAACAAGCCTGCAAGGTAGGTAGAGATAAGAACAAGGTTTAGAGAGGTTACATAACTTGTTCAAGGGCACACTACGAGGAAGTTAGAGTTTGAACCCTGAACCAAAAATAAGCGTTGTGTATTTGTGGTGGGCCACGAGTCCCTTCTTATTTACTGTTTGTTCTTACCCTCACAACAGCCCTGGGAGGTAGTTCTCTGGGTTTGCAGCTGAGGGATCCTGAGGCTCTGAGAGAAGTCAAGCTGGCTTGTAAGCTGCGGAGCCCTGACTTCAGACTCTGGGCTCAGGGCTTCACCTGCCTGCTCCGCCAGGCTCTCGAGAAGAGCCCTGGACTCCACACAGCCCTTGTGGAAGCTCATCTCACCACTGTGGTGAGAATTTGGGGGCCCTTGATTAATTTTGCCAAGTCATCCTGACCCTGTTTTCAGCTCTCATCATCAAGAAAGTCATTCTTTAACTAGTAGCTTCTTCTTCTGTAACTTAGCCTCTTTCCTTTAAAAACAATTATCTTTTTGAGGTGAGATTCACATAACATAAAATTAAGCATTTTATTTTTTAATATTTAAAAAAATTTTTTAAGTTATTTGTTTATTTATTTATTTTGAGAGAGAGAGTACATAAGTGGGAGGAAGAGCAGAGAGAGAGGGACAGAGAGAATCCCAAGCAGGTCCCACACTGTCAGCATGGAGCCAATGCAGGGCTTAAACACACAAACCACGAAATCACGCCCTGAGCTGAAATCAAGAGTGAGACACAACTGACCTAGCCACCCAGGCAACCCCAAATTAAGCATTTTAAAGTGAGCAATTCAGTATCATTTAATACATTCACAATGTTTTACAACCACTGCCTCTATCTAGTTCCAAAATGTTTCCATCACTGCAATGTAAAACCCTTTACCTAGTAAGCAGGGTTTCTCTGCCCCCTGCTCTTCAGCCCTTAGCTACCATCACTCTGCATTCTGTCTCTGTGTATTTGTCTATTTTGGGTGTTTCATATGAAATCGATTGGATTATACAACATGCAACCTTTTGTGTTTGGCTTCTTTCACTTAGCATGATGTTTCATTCACGTTGTAGCATGTATCAGTACTCTATTCCTTTTTGTGGCTGAATAATTTTCTTTGGATATACATACCACAATTTGTTTACCCATTTATGCACTTTCCACCTTTTGACTATAATGGATAGTGCTGCTGTGAACATGTGTGGGCATGTACTTGCTTGAGTATCTGTTTTCAATTCCTTGGTATAAATACCTAGGAGTATTGCAGGGTCATATGGTAATTCTGTTTAATATTTGGACCCAATAAGACCCATTTCTTGTTGAAGTAGATGGGAAAGTCCTTATGAAAGGGAACGTTTGCTTTTGGAAGATCCAGAGATGAAAAAGGGTATCCTCTACAGATGAATAGAACAGGTGTGTCTGGATATGAGAGAACTGGAAGTGGAGAAACTATAGTACCCCAAAGTGCTATGGGCAGGAAGGGATGTTTGCGAGGTGTGAAAAGTAGCCTGGGGTAGAAAGCCTGTGGGTGGTGGGCATCTCTTGAAGATGGCCCTTCACCTGGAGGTGGTACTCTTCCCAAGGCACACTTGTGACACTGCTCAGCTCTAAGCAGCTGCAGAAAGCACAGCAGGATTGTGAACCTCTTTAAGTTTGAGCATTTTGTGGATGTTTGTATTGGCATATTAGGAATGATGGCCATAAATGCGAACCGTAAAAATAATGATATAGTGATTCTATCAGCACTTAAGGCATGAGCTTGGAACTACAGTAAACCTTCGGTTTGCAAGCATGATTTGTTTCAGAAACATGCTTGTAATCCAAAGCACTTCTACATCAAAGCGAATTTCAAGAACCATTGGCTCTGTTGTGATCATGTGACATTCGGCCTCACAAACTACTCATATTGCAAGACATTGTTCGTTTACCAAGTTAAAGTTTGTTAGAAATGTTTGCTCGTCTTGAGGAACACTCACAGAACAAGTTACTTGCAATCTAAGGTTTTACTTGAACTACAGAAAGGGTGACTGATAATTCTCAAAACCTCAACACTAAGAGGTGGACATGAAAGGCAAGTACATGCAGAACATGGGCTGTGTGGGCCTAGAAAAGGATCGTAAGGCAGAATCAGGATGACAAATGAAGACTTTCTGGACAGGAGGAGGGAAGAAATATTTCTTTAGATATACCTGGCTCAGGATCAAATGGTTTTGCCATTCCTGAAGATAACTTCCTATCCCATTGTGGTGGTTATAATTGATTTCATATATACTTATGCTTTAAAAATTTGCATAGTAATTTCTATGTATTTTATTTGATGGGTTAGGTTTGTTTATTCCCAACTTTTTGTGGCCATGATCAAGGTTTCAAACCTTGAATCATGCAGATAAGATTCTGATGTCCAGAATGGGCAGATCATTTATGCAACTTACAGGTACAAAATGTGATCTGAATACAGTTTTTTTTCTGTATTTAAGACCTTGATAAAAACACTACTTATGGGGCGCCTGGGTGGCTCAGTCAGGTAAGCATCCAACTTCGGCTCAGGTCACGATCTCATGGTCCATGAGTTTGAGCTCTGCATTGGGCTCTGTGCTGGCAGCTCAGAACCTGGAGCCTGCTTCACATTCTGGGTCTCCCTCTCTCTCTGCCCACCCCCCCAATTGCAGTCTGTTTTTCTCTCTCAAAAATAAATAAAACATTAAAAAACGCCACTATTTATGTTGCCACCTTGGTCAAATGGATGTTAAGATGTCAGTATGGTGTCTGACAAGACAGCCAACTCTTAAGTTGATGGGCAGACGCAAAGGGTCTAGCCTTTCTGGTTTAAATTATCCAGACAATTGCTTTGGCTCACTCCTAAAATAGCAGCACAGCACCAAAGATAAACATCAGAATTTATGTCCTTTTGGACAGGCAGGCACATTCACATCTGGATCTGAAATATGAAGCCTGTGGCCCTGAAACATAAACAGTTTCTTCACAGAAAGTTCCAACAAGGAGGAGAAAATCTTGGAACTAATCTTGCCTTTGCCTACAAAATGATCAAACTGTAATTATCACATTTAAGGGGTAATTGTTCCAATTGTACCAGAATGGGATGCTCCAGCCCTCTTTCTTCTGCTGACACAAATAGAATTGCTATGAAGATGGAATGGTACTTCCGGAACAGCTTGCTTTGAGCTTGTTCTTTTTATAGTGACTCTAGGGTCAGGGAAAGGTGCTGTGTGGGCAGGCCCTATTGAGTCTGCTGGGGTGTCAGCTTCTGAAGCTCTTCCCTCTGCACAGCTAGGCTGTTTGGTGCCCACCTGCAGCCACAGACCCAGACCCAGAGTAGCACCCACACTGACCTAAAACAATGGGATTTGAACCATTCTTATCACACACTAGGACTTGGACAGGAGGCCTGATAGTTCTCAGATATGCCACAGGGCAGATGAAGTGGGGAGTCTGGTCTGAGTTGCTTTCACAGGGGCAGGATGAGGACAATAGCCCTTCAATAATAGGGATCTCAGGACATGATGAGAGGAAAAATGAAGGATAATATCACATACTGAGCAACTACTATGTTCTAGGCACTGTGCAGGGCACTTTCTCATATGTCATTTTAATTAGGTAGCAAAATATCAGGCACAGTAGACAGAAATGTTGACGGGGGGTGCCTGGGTGGCTTAGTCGGTTGAGCATCCGACTTCAGCTCAGGTCACGATCTCACAGTTCATGAGTTCAATCCCCGTGTTGGGTTCTGTGCTGACAGCTCAGAGCCTGGAGCCTGCTTCAGATTCTGTGTCTCCCTCTCTCTCTGCCCCTCCTTCACTCACACATTGTCTCTCTCTCGCTCCCTCAAAAATAAACATTAAAAGAAAGAAAATGTTGAGAGTACAGTGTTTGAGAGTCAGCCAAGGGAGCAGTCCTTTTTTGGGAGTGCAAAGGTCTTGAGCTTCTGTCTTTGGCATTCTGTCCCTGGATAAAGGAATAGTAATAGGACAGAGAGCAGACACTAATCCTGCAAACTACTTGTGAGCAACTGAGGTGAGCTTAGATAAAATGGTGGTGGGGTTGGGAGAGGACCCGAGAGCATAGAAACTCATTTTTCTCTTTGTAGTTGTAGATCACCACAGGAAAGGGGCAAGGGCAGGGGACTGGTGAGAGGTGAAGCAGGAGCAAGACCCTGAAGGGCCTTGTATGTTACATAGAGAACTTTTGACTTTCTTCTGGGGCACTGGAAGGCTGTTTGTAGGTTTTAAAATTATGATTTTATTTGAACTTGGAATCTCACATTGATTGTCCAGTTGAGTGGGAAGAGTAAGATTTAGAGTAAGAAGGTGGTGGACACCATGCTACATGTTGGGGAGACACTACCTTTTTGTCAGGAATTTTTTGGTTGCTAGAGGCACCAACTCAACTTGACAGCCAATCGCATGTTGGTTGCACATGCTTCCTTCTCTACCCACACAGGGCAGAATGGTTCCAGATGCAGTCTGGAACATCGGGAACAGGGGCTTGAACATGACCAGGCCTCTTGCCATCTCTTATTTTCACTCTCTTATTTTTGCCAGTTCTGCAAGGTAGAGTCGTGGTTATGATGATGGGCTCTGGAGCCAGCTGACCTCAGGCTCTGTTACTTACTAGCTGTGTGATATGAAGCAAGTTACTTAGCCTTGCTTTACCTCAGTTTCCTCATTCATAAACAAGGATAATCATATTATTTACCTCCTGGGTTTGTTGTGAATTAATGCACATAAAGAGCCTGGCATGGTGCCTGGTACATAGAAGGTGTTTAAAAAGCGCTAGCAATTATTACTATTCTTCAACTGCAGTCTGGCTTTTCCTATATGATAGGAAAACAGCATCTGACAGCTCAGAAGTTTTACATCTGACTTGGGCCACCAGAGAGAGACTGACTGAGTTTTCTCTGGTCCCAAGTCCAAATATCCAAAGGGAAAAGATTCGCAGGACAGCTTTAATTTGATTTTGCTCCCGGACCAATCAACATGGCCAAGTGGACAACTGCCATGATTGCCCCACTTTGATCTGTGGTCTCATAGAGATCACAAAAGACCATCAAGATAAAGTCCCTGGCCAGTCTATTGAAGAAGGCTGGATCCCAACCTCCCCCAAGTAATAGGCACAGTGATGGAAGCATTCACCAAGTCCCACGGACCTTCACATTTCAGAGGGTACCAATGTCTTTGGGGTCTCTGCACTTGAGGAACCCTCGATAGCTTCATATTACCACATGGAATTCAGAAAAAATATAACAGAAATATTGTGATCCTATCAGGCTCTATTTGTAGATATGATGAAGGACTATGGAAATACAATTGATGCTAGATTCCTGGGGACTTGGTCAGCTCTCTGGTCCTAAGGCCTTGAGCTTCTCCCTGACATCTGGTGCTTGAGCCCTGATTTACAATCAGCAGTGCCTCAGTTCTGCTCCCTTGGTCCTTGGCTATCTCCCCTACACAGCCTTCCCCTTTTCTCTTCTTAGAGAGCCTGGCTTGTATCACCTGATGCCTCCAGATCCATTTGTTGGGGCTCACGGACTAGATTCTAATCTCTTACCAATCCTCTTACAATTTTTTCTCTAACAGAGTGGGATAAAGGTGATGGTGGAAATAGGAAGCACCACCATTCTCTGCCCTCTTTGTCCTCCAGGGCCTTGTTTATACCAATCTTCTCAACATCCTTTTAGCTCAGTGACACCTTCCTGTACACTAGCCTTACAGCAGCTGTGATTCAAAATCTTCTTAACAAAATTTCAGAGAAGCCCATGTCTTAGACCTTTAGGGTGGTTTGAAAATGTTCAAAATAGAAAATGTTAAAATCTGTAAATGTCAAGGGTCTACAATACAGATGTGGAAAAGTTCTTCCTGTCTATAGGGATCGATTGAAGTCTTTTTGATGCAGGTGGCACTCAGATGAGCCATGGAGGATGGGTAGAACTTTAAGAGTTAAAGGGGAAAAGGCACAGGGGACAGGGCAGGTCATGTTTTGGGGATGGTGAAAGTTGGATGTTCCCAAGCCTCAGGGTGAATGGAGAGGTGGCAGGAAATAAGGTTGAGATGGCACAATGTGGCCATTGGAAGCTCCAAGACAAGAAGCATACTTTTTTCCAGCAGCCACAGGTGGGTAAGATCTTGAGTGTCCCTTGCACTGTTGTAAAAAATGGGCGGGAGCCTATATTATGAAGAAACAGGGTAGAGTTGGTGGGGCACGTGTGTGTGTTGTCCTTATGGAAGTCAGCCTCACTACAGTGAGCAAGTGTTGTTTTCACATGTTAGATTTAAAAATTCTTCATCCTGTAAAACATTTCCTCATCTTTGTTTCACTTTCCAGAAGATGCTCACAGTGGTGTGCAGTGAACACTTGTGCATTGGAGATGTGCCGCCTTCCAACTGAACTTTCCAGAACATACGTATCTCCCATGTAAAACCTTCTTGGAGTCCCTATCTCTGATGATACATATGTGAGTACATAATTAGCTGCCTCACTAGACTATAAACACCAGGAGGGCAGTGACTAGGTCCTTTTCATGCCCATAACTCCAGTGACTAGCCCAGGACCCTTAGCAAAGTTCTCAATATGGCTTAGGGAGACTGAGTCATGATGAAGCATGTACGAGTCTGAATCTGGGGAATAATCATGGAAGGTGAAAGGCCAGGATCAGTCTGAGAGGGTGTATGGGTAGGTCATAGAAATAACAGACTCTGTTCCCCTGGTTAGCAGAAAAGGGTTTGTGAAAAAGCACGTATGGCTCACGGAATTACTGGGAGGGTCAAAGAAACAGAATATAAAACGAGCTTCCAGAAATGACTCCCCCAATCACACTGCAGGGTTCCTCCTTTTGCCAAAATCAGGAAGCTGCTGTCCCAGCTGTGGTCTCTGAACCTAAGGAGGTTCGACAATGTTCTACTCTGAGAACTGATGCCTCATGCTTTGTCTCTCTCCCCAGAATTTAATTCAAAATTAATTTCTGAATTTAAGTCTCAGGACAGGGCATCTGATTAGGGAAACTAAATCACATTCAGAACCTCAGTGAAAGGAAGTTTGGGCAATTATGTTTTCAGTTTTGAAGCACTTTGTTCAAAGACCCTTGGAGGGGCCTGCACAAACCAGTGCACCACTGTGTCTGCCCTGTGGCTGCTGGGAAGGCTGCCAGATGTGGATGAGGCATCGGGAACTACACAGCCTTATTCATTCAGCAAATATTCTCTGAGAACGCACTGTGTTTAGGGCATGCACTGGAAGAGGTACAGAGGCCTGTTTTCTGCCCCTTGGGCAGGATATTACCCTGTGCAGAGATGTTCAGGATGAAACTCTCAGACCTGCCTTTGGACAGGACCAGCTCTAGAGGCCGGGTGAGGACGGTGATGCAGGCAGGAGTCAAGGAGCACCCCTAGCGTCCATCCACTGGAGGGCCGGGGATACAGATCCTGGCAGTAAATGAGGCCGGGTCTGCTAGCATGAGATTAGCCTTCCAGGCAAAAGCCACTCTTCCAAAGATTCTCAGAGCTGGAAGGGCCTTGGCGGTTATCTGGTCCAACCGTGGTGGTTACACAGGCTTCCTCCTCTCCAGCATCCCTGAAGAGTAGTTAAAAGCATTTTCAGCTTTCTCCAGACTCTTGGTTTTATCCTTTAGTTTTTAGGTTCTCATTTTATGGGTCAATATGTGGCAAGCTGCCATCCAGATGAAATATGTGAACAGGTGTAAGAATGGAAAATTAGATAACAGCAAGTTTAAAAATGTTAACGAAATCAGGACACAAAGGAATAGTAAGAGCTTGGTTCCCACAGCAGCTTAGTTACTGCGGCAGATCACTGTGAATACATATGTGAGGCTGTGCTCTAGCGTCCTCTCTGAAGGGTAGAGGATGGGAAAATCATGGTCACAGAAAGAGCTGGAGAGGATACTGCTTAGGTCAGAAGAGAATGTATATACATGAGCTTCCTTTTAGTAACAGGACCTAAATTGCTCCTATTTCATTTATTTTGTCTCCTTGATAACAGTATGAGGTCTCCTGGCCCAAATCTGAGTCCACATCCTCTCTTCCTTCTGACGGGCTAAGCGCTAAGCTATTGGGGGCTGCAGCAAAGTGCTTTTCTGGCTCTAGGGGCTACCAGCAGTGTGTGGAGGCCTGTCCTCCAGGCTCTTGGGCATTGAAGGTGGTGTGAGGACAAGAAAATGGGACATTTATTGAAGAGATATGTAGCAGTGAGGAAAACAGATGTGTGAGCCCAGCACTGGAAAGTTGAAAGACAGGCCTCACCTTGTGGGAGACAAGGTATCCTTAGCACAGTCAGGCATAAGGGAGTCCAAGAGGCACAGGAGGACGCATTATCAACAGGAGGTGCATTAAGAACCCAGGGCCTCAGGAGCAGGACTGTGTAGCTCCTCACTCTATTGCTGGACCATTAGGGTGCTATTTCTTTGTTTCTCTTTGTAAGGCTTTGGATCCGTCCAGGTCCCAGAAGGAGATGGCTGGCATTCCTCAGCTGGAATTTTTGAAACAAGTGTGAAATGAAGGGATTGTTTGTAAAGGTGTAAAGAGATAAGGATCCCACAAGGAGTCCCTGGAAACTAGCAAGGGAAGGAAGCCATTATCACTCCTGGGCTGATAGAAGCAAGGAGAAGAGATGGTGGTCTTGGAGGCTGGATGAGAGTTGCTGCCATTTAAAGACTGTCTCATGGGGAACTGTGGCTGCAGGGGAAGGCAGATGTCACCAGACCTGGGGTGTGCAAAGATTAAATACTGTGACCTTTCTCTCCTCCAGTCTCCAATCTCCTGCCAGTTGCCCCATTGGCTGATCTTCAGGGCCGTTGTTAGGAGGATGGGATGCTGTGTCCAACCATCTGCTTTGCTAGGTCCTTGAAAATGCACCCTTTTCTCATTTATTCCTTATGATACAATGCCTCTGTAACTAAGTATTCTTATTCCCACTCTACAGATGAGAGAACTAAGGTTTAGAGAAGTGAAGTAACTTGCGCAAGGTCTTATTATCTGTCAGCATTGGGGTCAGAGTCCCAAGTGGGATCAGAGGGTCTCTCAGATCCTTTCCACCATAGGCAGCAAATGAAATGGGTAGAGCCAAATGTTCTCAAGGAGCTGTTTGGGAAGTTATTCCTAACAAGATATTACCCTGGCTGTCCTTTTAATATTTTTATCTACTTCTGGTAAAAACAGCACAGATTTATAATTTCAACTGCAAGATCTGTTCCCAAATGAAAATAGCCATGACATTTTTTTTTATACAAATATATATGCATCCCTCACGAACTGATATGTTTTTTTTTTTTTTTTTTTTTTTTTTTTTTTTTTTACCAGCCTCCAGATACTGGAGTAAAGTGGTTTTAGGAAAATTGTTTTTGGAAACACTTGCTTTTGAAATAAATGCATTATTGTGATTTTAAAAATGCTTTTGATAAAATTTCTTAGTCAAAGCAAAGATTCACTGAACTGAATTTTCCTGAAGAGGTGTTAGATATTTTTGCTGGCTCTCAGAGTATACCAGAGTACAGTCTCCGTGTATCTCCCGGCTAGAGTGTAAATAAAAAAGTAAAAATAATTCCACTATCTCAATAAAACAATTATCTACATTTTGGTGTATTTAGTCTTTTTTCTTATGAGTTCTTTTCTTTAAAGCATAGTTGCAATAAATAACAGTGCATATATAACTTTATAGCTTACTTTTTAAAAAACTTAATATTAACTTTATTAACTGTTTAATATAAGTTGTATATTATTGCCATTTTCTCGTGTGGGCACAGAGACTTTTAAACCATTATATTAGACAATGTAGGTTGGATTTTTTTAAGTTTATTTTATTTATTTTGAGAGAGAGCTTGCATGTGCATGTGCCTGAACGGTGGAAGGGCATAGAGAGAGACAGAATCCCAAGCAGCCTCCATGCTCTATCAGCACAGAGCCCAAGGAGGGGCTCGATCCCATGACCTGAGCCTAAACCAACAGTTGGATACTTAACCGACTGAGCCATTCAGGTGTCCTTGTAGATTGAATTTTTAAAACCAATCTCTTGGTTTTAAACTCTTGGACATTTGAGTCTTCTTTTATAAACCATATAAAATATTTTCAATTAAAAAACCATTTTTAATGTTTATTTATTTTTGAGAGAGAGAGACAGGGTGTTAATGGGGGAAGGGCAGAGAGAGAGGGAGACACAGAATCCGAAGCAGGCTCCAGGCTCTGAGCTGTCAGCACAGAGCCAGATGTGGGGCTTGAATTCATGAACTATGAGATAGTGACCTGAGCTGAAGTCGGACGCTCAATCGACTGAGCCACCCAGGCGCCCCAGAATATTTTCAATTTTTAAGACTGACTTCCAGAATTGACTTTATGGGATAAGAGCATATATATTATTGCTTGTTTTATATATTGTCAAATTGTTTTATAAGCAATTGCATACATTTATCCTGGTATTTGTACTTTTGAATTCATCTGTTTCCCTGTACCCTTAATACCACTGAATGTTATTGTGACAAAAAGTTCTTTTTCTTTATTAATTTCTCATATAGGATGGCACCTCATAATCATTTTTAGTCTTTATATTTTTAATTAATGAGGTTGATTATTTCTCTAGATGTTTGTTTACTAGTTGTAAATCCCCTTGTATGAGTTTTGGCCTCATATCTTTTGTCCAGGTATCAATTAGGTTCTTAAATTTTTTAAAATTATATATTGTATATATATGGTATAGAATTTTTTTGACATTTAAATACTAGAGAAATAGTTATCCTTCCTCTAACATATGCTATGAATATTTTTTCATAATCTGTCATTTTTTTCTATGTTGACACTTTAGTAATATGTATATTTTAAAAGAAATAAAGCAGGAAACAGATTCTTAACTATAGAGAACAAACTGATGGTTACCAGAGGGGAGGGAGTGGGGGATGGTTAAACAGGTGAGGGGATTAAGGAGGGCACTTGCTGTGATGACCACCAGATGCTGTATGGAAGTGTTGAATCACTATATTGTACACCTGAAACTAATATTACACTGTATTTTAACTAACTGGAATGGAAATAAAAACTTAAAAAACTAAAAGAGAAACATTTTACAAATGGCATTTTCAACAGGATAACTGGGTTCATGAGGTTCCAAAAAATCATGTCACAAAAAATAGGATTGAAGGGAGTGTGCAGTTTAATTTGGGAAAGACTTGGGTGAAGTGCATTCTTCACTTATGTGCAAATCAAATGTAGTCTGCATGGTTCAAGAAGTCATAACCAAGGAAGTGGACGAGATGGAAGTTGCAGGTAGTTAATAATAAATGATATTTCCTGGTTATGTTATTTTTAATATTTATTTATTTATTTTGAGAGGAGAATGAGAGAGAGAGAGAGAGAGAGAGAGAGAGAGAATTCCAAGCAGACTCAGTGCTAATCACAGAGCTGGACTTGGGGCTTGATCATGAGAACATGACCTGAGCTGAAATCAAGAGTTTGTCACTTAATCAACTGAGCCACCCAGATGTCCCTAAATGCTTTTTAAATTTTTTTTTAACTAAGGAAAGCTGCTTCTCTTTTCAAGTGTTCCTGTTCAGCCTTACCCCAAACTGAGATGTTTGCTTTAAAAGGGAAAGCCCTATTTAGCACCTGAAATAGTCTGAGGGAGGGGTCCAGTCTTTAGGTTCTATGAAACATTAGAATTGCCTTTCAACACAGAGAACCCAGTGCCTAAAACAATACTGGCCTTTGTGGAGTTAAGTATATTGAATATTTCTACTTGGAAAAGTGTGGTGCAGTTTTTGTGCACATACTTAATTAAAAATGAATGAACAAGCAAAAAACCAGCTCTAAGTGTGGGATGGGGATGGATGGGGAAACACAATCCACACAGGATGTTTCCAAGCCAGAGCACAGAAGAAATTAATAGAGGGGAAGCGGCTTAAATCTAAATAAACTTCAGTTTTCTTATCTGTACCATGGGGATAATAGCATCCTTCACTGATGTGAAAAACATTTCCTTTTTTGATTTTATTGGCTCTGACATTGGGATGTATAGATGAAATGGTGGGGATTTTTCTTTCTTAGTGATAAATAAAGAAATGGTACTTTCTATAACTGAAGGGGTCTTATAGAGGGATGCGTGAATTACATGAGATAATGTAAATCTTATACATTCACACAGAGGGTAAGGTATATAATAAATATTAAATAGGCTATGTTTATTTTATAAATATAATGAATTTTGTTTCTTCTTTTGCAAAGTAGTAGTCCAACGAAGAAACCTAATTGCTTATGGAAATAAAGAGAATATAAGGAAGTGGTGATTTTTAACTAGAAAACACGGGTTTTATAAAGAAAATTACAAGTAAAGGTGATATTTGGATTGAAACGATTAAAGGCTTAAAAAGGGTTTTTAGTGTATTCCCCATTCTTGCCAAATTCTATTAAAAATCCAACTGAAATTATCCTTGGAAAAAGAATTATATTTATAGATCAATTTAGGGAGAATCAATATTTCATAATATCAAGTCTCCCAATTCAGAATATGGTGTGTCAAGACCGATGGTGTCATTCAGTAAGTTTTATTATTTTTTTCATATTATTAAGCTTATTTCTAGGTATTTTATAGCTCTTTGTTGCTGTTGCCTTTGATTTATTCCTAAAGGTTTGGTAGAACTCTCTAGCAAAACTGTCTGAACTAAGAGTCTTTTGAAAGGGGATATTTTGAAACCCTTCTCAGTGTCTTCCTTGGTTATTGGTAGCTTATTCAGAAATTCATCTTTTTTTCTTGAATCATTTTTGGCAATTTATATTTTCTAACAGAGTAGTATTTTTCATCTAGACTTTCAAATTTATCAGAAAAGAATTATTCTCATGATTTTAATAATCTTTGCATCTCATCTATAATATCTCCTTACATTTAGCTTAATACTCATTTTTGGGGTCTTTTCTTTGACTAAACTTGTTAGAGATGCACCGTTTTCCACCATTTAAAGCAGAGACAAGGGACACATCCAAAGAGAAAGTTTAGATTAGGCAATTTACCAAATCATGTAATTCGCTCAGTGGTATTATCCTTTTTCTTTTCAAGGAGCTGTGTCCCTGTCTTCTGCAGGCAGTGCTGGGTGGGCCAGCCTCTGTGTCTACAGGATTCTCTGCCATGGATGACCCTGCCCTGGATGTGAGGGATGAGGGGTGGGGGGTGGGAGATGAAATACCTCTGAAAGTGAAGGTGGAGGATTATTTTTGCAGTTAGTTGATGTACCTGAAGTTCATTTCCTTTCTTATTCTGGTGTAGACAAGGCAGCCTTGAGGGGATAGAGAGGCAGAAGCAGCTTTTGATGTCACAGTTCTCCACCAACCTGCCTCCTGTTCAGTTCCAACCACTCTGCTTCCCTTTGCCCATCCCCCCATGTTTAAGCACAAAAAGAGGGGACTTGGTTGGCAACTGGGAGGGAGCATCAGTCCCAGCTGTACCTCCTTCTTGGAGCACCTGCGGAAAAGCTTTTCTGACTTGTGAATAGCCCCAGGCTTATCTTCCAGTCCATCCAGTCTGAAAGCTGGAGAGGAAGTGGGGAGGCTTCTGCTTAAAAAAACAAAAAAGGTATGGAAATCTATAGAGTTCAGAATGAAATTGTTCTAAAGATGGAAATGTCCTAAAGATAATCACTGTTCACAGTTTGGGGTATTTTTCTGTCCACGGTGCTGCAACTTGATTTCCTGTCATATCTCAGATGTCTTTCTGAATCAGTACATACAGGTCTATTTCATTCTTTTTAATAATTGCATAGTGTTACATGGTAAAGGTTAGGCATTATCCTTTTAGCTGCTCTTCCTATTAATGGAACTTAAGTTGTATCTTTTTTTTTCTGATATCAACAAAACTCCACTGAATATTCCTGTAGGTATTTCTTAGTGCATGTATGTGAGAATGTCTATAGGAAGAATTTCTAGAAGTAGAATGGCCAAGTCAGGGTTTGCACATTGAAAATGTTGAAATATATTGTTATATTGTACCCTAAAAGTCTTCACTAATTTGCATACTCTTATGAGGGCATTCCTTAACTTTCAGTAGCTCTTACCAGCATGCAACATGTGAATTGCCTGAATCAATCGTTCCCAAGTTCTCCAGAGATGTGGGCAATCCTCAATAACTCTTTCAGTGTAGGTCAACACACTTTTGTGTGCCTTTTATGAGTACTAAGGTAGACATGGGGACTTCAAGGATGCCTAGAGGTTGAATAACACTCCATCTTGCAGAAGTTTACAAGCAGAGGAAGAGACAAGTAAATGAAAAGTAAAAGATAATATGCCAGGTATCAGGATATACATAAGATACTGAGAGAACATGGAGGAGAGAGAAACTGCCTCTTTCTGGGGCCCTTGGGGAAGGCTTCCCAGAAGACCTGGGTCTTGAAAGATGAGTAGGAATTCTAGTAAAGAAGTAAAGAAGGGCATTGTAGGCAGAGGGACTAGCATGAGCAAAGGCCCAGAGGTGAGGACTACATATCATGTGCTACATCTGGGGCATGGTTCCATTGATCTGTAGGATGATCAAGCAAGGAAAGAGCAGTGAGAAAATCAAGCAGGAGAGGTGAGCCTCATTGTGAAGGACCTTGAACGCCACACGAGGGAGAAATGTTGAGTCAGGTGCAGAAAGGGCAGAAGACAGAGTGCTTGGAGCCCTAGAGAGTGATTTAGAGACTGTGCATAAGTTCAGGCGGAGTGATAAAAGATGGAATCAGGATGACTGTGCTGGGAACAGAGAGGAGAGGGCTGGAGGTGTAGACAGTATTTACACATGTTCCTTTGGGATCTCAGACTCAGACTGGATTGAGCCTAGAGGCTGTCATCTGGGTCAAATTTATTACACTAGATGGCTAATAAAACTGTATTGATTTCATTTTGTTTTGCAGCAAGAAATCCCTCTGCTGGGGGAAATGTCAAATCTGATGTGTCTGAGAGGAATGAACAAGAACTGCTGGCTGGTTCAGCTGAAAGCTGCTGTCTCAGGACCAGGGATGCTTGCACTGTTTAATAGGCTAAAAGAGCCCGGACACCACCCTGGGCTAGAGAGACTAGGGAGGAAGTGGGGAGAAAACCAAAGGTGATGGCAATGACCTTAAAATAGAAAATCCAGGAGTTATCATGGACACATTTTAATCAATCAATCAATCCATTCATCAAACCTGTATAAGAATGTACTCTGTGCTTAGCAGAGTGCTGGCCAGTGGAGACATAAAGTCCCTGTTCTCCAGGAACCTGATCTAGAACCAGAGCCCAAAACGTTTGCAAATGGGTTGGTCTGGCATGGTCAGATCTTGTCTTCAATAAAATGATGGAGTTTGAGATATTGGCTCTAGTAACTCCTCTCTACACCCCCTTTCTACATCCAGCCCCACTCCAGGCTTCCTTGTGATAGTAGGTTTGTGTACTATTCTTGTTCTCAGCTAACTGCCAGTTCATCTCTATTAAAGCAGCAAGTGATGATCAGAACATTTCTAACAGTAGCTTAAAGCAGGACCCATCCTGAGCTTTTTTTTTTTTTCAATATGTGTGAGAGATAGCCTGGTTCCAGCTAGTTTCAGGCTGATTGCTCACTAGCTTTGTGATTTTGGAAAAATCATTTGGCCTTTCCGAGCCTCATTTTACTCACCTGAAAGTGTGAGGCACCATAATTCTGTTCTGCCCTCCTCATGGGATGGTTGGAAGATTCAAAGGATGTGAATGTGCTTTGAAAATTGTCGGGCGTAATACAAAAGCAAGAGTCTACAATTACTCCCTGTGCTCTCAGTTGCTCAGAGTCAGAAACCCAGATTGTGACTGCAGGGTGTTCACAATTTACAGGCTTCTCCTTTCTTTACCCTAACCCTCAAGGGAATGAACATATCACACTTTGGTCCACCTGCTCCCATTCAAAGATGGCTGGCTCTGAGATTAGTGGGATTGAACTACTTTTTCCCAAGAAGATATCTGTGAGAAGGGCAAGGTGAGTGAGACTTAAAAAGGAATTCCTGAAGATTTGTATGTAGGTGGCAGGATAAGATAAATTAGGCTTAGACTACAGAAGAAGAGATTAGGTCAAACACTGGGAAGAATAACCCAGCTTTATGGTTTGGGAGACCCTGGACTGTGTGACTTTGAACTTTTTAAGACCTGAGTGTTGTCCTTTCTAACAACATTGCAACTTTGCAGCTTTGGGCAAGTTACCAACATGACTCAGTTACCATTTACTAAGTTATCAAAGGTCTCTGGGACTCAGTTACTTCCTAGGGGTTGTACTGAGGTAATAGAGTATGTATGCCAAGATGTGAGCTGATTGAATCTCCTTTTCTGGAACTTGTTCTGATATGAAAAATGGAGGTGGCTCTTTCTATATAATTGGTGGGGCAGGAAAATAAATTAAGTAACTAGAATCCTAGTATTCTGCAAAGCCCCTGTGGAGAATCACATTGCAGATAGTATGAAAACTTGGTGAAAATATAGTAATTCGGAACTGAATGTAGCTGTGCAACACCTGAAATGCTATCATTTGTGCTCTATTGAAGGAGATAAAAACGAAGTTAGCAGGCTGCATGTAAACATCTTGAGCTTTTCTGTACACAACATTTAGAAAAAAAACGTCCTTAGCCAGGACAAAGAGAACTAGTAAGGAGTTAGAGAAGTTTAAATATGAGAAACCTGAGTTTACTTGCCCTTGATGAGTGTATGTTTATGGAAGGAAAATGAAGATTTCAATTCATTATTCACGTCAAAGAGAGACAGGCTCCTGTCCTGAGTGTTTGTGTTGGGACCTCCCCAAGTCACAGTCCTTGGGGGACATATTAGAAGACACGACTGAAAGATGGTGACAAAGATGATGATGATGGTGATGGCAGCTGGTTTTCTCTGGGAACATGCCATGTGCTAGGCTATGTGCCAAGTGCTTCTCATGGATTATCTCACTGAATCCTCATCACTACATAACACATTGTTATCCTTGCTTCACAGATGCAGATACTGAAGTGAATGAAGGTAAATTCCTCGCTCCAGGTTGTCTCTCTAGGGAATGAGCCAAGACAGCAGACTCCCCACCACCCCCCCCAAACCCAACAACTAAATATATTGTTTCTTAATCTGAATTATTTTCTAGCTCCTACTGTAATCATTACTATAAGCTATAAGAAATTTGAATTAAATTAAAGCAGTGTATCAAGATTTCCTTTATTGTAATGTTGCCAGGTGGCTGAACTTTAAATCTCCTTGAAAAAAATCTAAACTTTTCAATCAAGGCATCTGATGGTTTGCAAGTTACCTTACTTATAATTTTTGGAACAATCTCACAAGGTAGGTACTATTATCCCATTTAACAGATGAAGAAATAAATAGAGGTTCAGATAATTTAAGTCCATACTTTTCTAACTTTAATGTGTATGTACATTGCCTGGAGATTTTGTTAAAATAAGATTCTGTTTCATTAGGTCTGGTGTGGGGCTTGAGATTCTGCATTTCCAACAACCTCCCAGATATTGCTAAGGCTGCTGGTATGGGGGGTCACACTCTGAGGAGTGAGGCTAATAACCTGCTCACGATTTAGGGGTGTCTGAGTGGCTCAGTCAGTTGGGCAGCTGACTTCGGCTCAGGTCACGATCTCCCGCTTCATGGGTTTGAGCCCCACATCAGGCTCTGTGTTGACAGCTCTGAGCCTGGAGCCTGCTTCAGATTCTGTATCTCCCTCTCTCTCTGCCCCTCCTCTGCTCATGGCCTGTCTCTCTCTGTCTCTCAAAAATAATAAAAACGTTAAGAAAATTTATATAAAAAAATAACCTGCTCAGGATCTCATAGCATGAAAGAAGGAAATCCTTAAAGCTTAGTGTCTTACCATTATCTGTGCTTCTAAGGGGTGGTATTGGTGGCATTGAAAATACATGGTTGCCCTTTTTCTGGTGGGACAGGTGGTTAGATAGGAATCTAGACTTGAATCTAGCTCTAACAGCTCTACTTCTGGTCATGCCCCACTGTCTCTCTGAGCATCAGTTTCTCTCTATACAAAGTTGGAGATGAATTACATGGCTTCCAAGATCTCTGAATACCAGGATAAATCATGAAGTGGTTCCTATATTAAGGTCCCTCTGTTGGAATGCTTAGAGTGGCCAGACCAAACCCAGACAGATACACAGACTGATATAAAAATGGATCTGTAGACACGATCCGGTTTTCTTATTGGTTAGCTGAGAAGAGTAGATCCTTTTGTCTAAAAATTCTTATCATGCTCCTTGTTACGCATCCTCCTGATATATAACACATGATTCAGTAAATTTTAGAATGCACAGTTTTTCAGAAAGGCCAGATGGTACCTGATCTGAGAACAAATGGTAGTAAGCAGGGATTTTGACTCCTTTCCCTTACTGTTCATCTTTGGAATCTGGCCCCTAGAAACTGAGGAAATGAACTTCTATATAGTTCCATAGTCTGTTTCATGTGATGAAAACCCAATTCAAATTAGAGTAAGCAAAAAAGAGACACTAGTCCATGTACTGGAAGACAATAGTCCAGGTACTGGAAAATCTAAGATCAGAGTTAGCTTTACGTACTGCTAGATTTTGAAGTTCAGACATATTAAGATACAGTTCCTGTAAGTATTGGTTAGATTTCATCTATTGGCTTAATTCTCAGCCAGGGTCTTTCTATGTGGGAGTAAAGATGGCTATCGAGTTTGTTTTTAGAGTCTTATGTCATTCTTAGAGCTTATGATTCCAAAGAAAAGTGAGGCTTAATCTCCCATCTTCCATTTCCAAACCTCATAAACATTGAGCTCATTTGTTATACCTGGGCCTTATGCCCATTTATCAATTACTGTGATCAGAAGGAAAGGGTGGGACAATTGACTGGGTCTGGTTATATGCTCGTCTACCCCTACATTTGAGGACAAAGAGAGGTGAATGATGCTAATAGCTACTCTTGTTTATCTCATTTAATAAACAAAATTACCCTGCTATGGTCTGAATGTTGTGTTCCTCCAAAATTCATATGTTGAAACCTAATGGCCAATGTGATATTTGGAGGCAGGACTTTAAGGATGGAGTCCTCAGGAATTGTATTAATGTCCTTATAAAAGAGACTTTAGAAAGCTCCCTAGCCCTTCCATCACGCGAGGACACAGCAAGAAGTCTCCATCTATAAACCATGAAGTAGGTTTTCACCACTGAATCTGCCAGTACCTTGATCTTAGACTCCCCAGCCTTCAGAACTACAAGAAATGTTTGCTGTTTATTAGACACTCGGTTTATGGTATTTTGTTGTAGGGGCCTGAATGGACTAAGATTATCTATGGAGTAGATATTATTAAATCTGCCTTAACCCAAAGCCCCATTCTGATATACTGTTTATCCTATAAAACCATGTTCAAGAGGGTGACATTGGAGAAGTCATATTTGTTTTTAGGCCTTGCAGGTCTGACCTTGGACCTAAAATAGAAGACACAGTCAAAAGGAATAGAGCAGAAGTGAGGAGTCAAAGTGGGAATGAGATGTGGGAGTCCAAAGTTTTAGCTGTACACGTGGCTGGGATGCCCAGAACTCTGATCAAAGACTCTTGATGTAAAGGGCTTATTACCTCCCGGGTGATGCTTGCCCAAGAGGTACCAGTGAGTTGCTTGGCTCAGGGTGAGCTGTTGCTTTTTGGTTCTAGATAAAGCCACAACTTCATAAAGCTCTGGCTTCAGTTTAGTCCCAAGGTACCTTCTGAAACTCTCTTCTTCTGCAGAGGCTTTCCTCCTTCTGACTCTCCCTGCCCTCATCATCCATTTGAGCATCAGGATGAAATATAATCCTCTTGGAGAGTACGGGTGTGTGCCTTTCTGAGACGTGTACAGGTTAATCACAAGAGATATGCACTCCATCTCTCTTGAATAGAGTGGACTTTGTTGGGTAGACTCACTCAGCCTGATTTTCAACAGTTCACTATAACAGGTTCAGGGATAGGTTTTGGTATAGGGAAGCTCTGATTCAGAGAGAAGAATACACAAGAAAGGTGTAAAACTTATTCATCATTTGATCAGAAAGCATCAATTAAATCCGTAGCATGTATCCAACATTCTTCTAGACCTAGGATGGGTAGGGGAAAAGAGGATAAAGAACAACAAAAAAGTAGAAGACTAGTTCATACTAACAAGAGCCTTTCTACCTAGCTGAAGACTTCAGTAAAAGACAAATTGAAAGAATATTTGAGATTGAGATGATGAAATTTAATAGCAACGGTGCTCATTCATTGGACAAATCTTTATTAGCTGTGTCCTATGCACCAGGCACTATGCCAAAAACATCAGGTAAACCAAACAGACACCATTATTTTTCTCATTTTCTAAGGAGCTTAAGTCTAAAAGGAGATGTTTACAAACAAGTAAAAATCCATTGCAAACATTTGTTGGGTGTTTGCTTCGTGTTGGGCATTATACTGGGCATTATCTTTGTCTTTTGAACTGTGGGTACAAAGATAAAGACTAAAATCTAATCTGTTAACAAAATCACTGATGACAAGCATGTAAATAGATGTATTATGTGTGTATGAAATGAGATTGATAGAAATATGAACGAAGTACCATGGGAACTCAGGGAAAGGAGAATGTAACTATGCATGGTATGAGGTGTGGGTGGCAAAGGTGGGCATGATCAAGGAAGAAGGAAAATTTGGGACGTGATCATGGAGGAGTAGGCATTTGCCAGATGAACATGACATTACTAGCAGAGGGAGCAGCATGTGAACTGTCACCACAATATGAAAAATTCATGGAGTGTTTGGCATCTTCAAATAGTTGTCCAGCTTTGGGGTAAGATTAAGAGGTAGGAGATGAAGCAGGAGAAGTAAACAGGGGCCAGATCATGAGGGACCTGTAGGTCATAATTTAGGGAGCTTGGATTTTCTTTAGAAAACAATGAAGAATCACTGAAGCATTTTAAGAAGGGAAAGGAGTCTAATGATTTCAAAATGTAAGAAGAGGAGGACATTTGAGGCAAGAAGTCCTATTAGGTGGCCATTTTAATAACTCAGGTAAGATACATGTGTTCAGTGGTAGGCATGGGGATGAGGAGGAAGAAACTAAGTCTAAAAATATTTGGGAGTTAGTCTTTTTAGAACTTGCATATGTGGGGTGAGGGAAGACAAAGGATCTAGAAGATTTCGTGTTTCTTACTTGGGCAGTCAGGTGCATGGTGCTGCCATTTATTGAGATTTGGGATATGGGAGATGTGCTGGCTAATTTTAGGTGTTGACTTGGCCAGGCTGTGGCACTCAGTTATTTGGTCAAATGCCAGTCCGGATGTTGCTGTGAAGGTATTTTTTAGTTATGATTAACATTTAAATCAGTAGGCTTTGAGTACCGAAGATTACCCTCCATAACGTGGAAGGGCTTCATCAGTTGAAAGCCTTCAGAGAAAAGACAGGTCCAATGAGGAAGGAGGAATTTTGCCTCCAGATGGCCTTCAGACTCAAGACTGCAATATTAACTCTTCCCTCAGTCTCCAGCCTACCAGCTTGTCCTGCAGATTTGGGAGTGCCAGCTCCCAAAATTGTGTAAGCCAATTCCTTAAAATAAATGTCTCTTTCTCTCGATATACATCCTATTTGTTCTGTTCCTCTGGACAACCTTGACCGTTACAGGAGGGTGTCTTTTTATTGAAGCTTGTGATTCAGAAATGTTTTGCTGAAGTAAATTTTCAGAATTTTTAAAAGAGAAAGTAAAGGCTTATTTTTGTTGTTTATGCCAGGGTATATTGTGGTTCGATATCAATACTGTTTATTTATTCCCTTGAGCTGTTGGACGATGTTCTCTCTGGGATTCTGTTGTTGTACATTGGAGAAAGTGGGATATATTTGTGTAACTCTCACCAGTAATAAAATCCACTGCACACTGTAACTTCTTGATTATTTTATTGAAGCCAGCGTTACCATCTGGTGGTTTCCTTGGAACTTACACAGATTATTTTGTACCTGTAAGGAAGTGATGGAAATGCTTCTCAAAAATGTGCATCACTTAAGATAAGATTGTAAAAGAATACAAGTTTAAAACTATTACTTTATTCTGATTACATTTACACAAGGAGAAGTGGGTCCTTCTGTAGGTCATGGGAGGTGATAGAGTGGGTTAGATTCTCCTACACAATTACAGTTAGAGAGATCCAGAACAGCGAGAGCTTTATATGACTTCTTAAAGCTTTTTACTATTTCTTTCTTAATTCATTTCATTTTCCTCAGGAGCAAAGCCTTGAGATCAAACAAAACTAGTCCTTCCCATACTATCTCTGTGACTTTGGGCAGGTAAATTTATTGCTTTGAGCCTCAGTTGCAACGTCTGTAAAGCATACCACTTGCAGTTTTTGCAAGGGCTCACTGAGATGTTATTTACAAAGTGCCCCATCTAGGGCCTGGGGGCAGAGTGTGCACTAAAGTAATAGAAACTATTTTTATTATTCTTTACATTTATTTGTTCCCACATAGGCTTTCAATTCCAGATTCCCCAGGATAGTTACGTATACTTGGTCTGTTGGACCTTCAGGAATTTTTCCTTGTCCAAATGGAATTTGCAGATTTATAACCTAAAAATCTTGAACTTAAAATTTCTCAAAAATGAAGGGAACTGACAGGAAGTAGACTTGATATCTTCATGGTCAAATAATTCAAGCTAAAGAACAAACCTTATTTCATGAGGAACAAAACTGTTCCTTCATGCTTCTCTCCCGTTTTCCTTCTTTCACATGGCTGGTTGCTACTCATTCTTCAAAACTCAATATCACCTTCTAATGGAGCCTTTCTGTCCTTGCTTAGCACTTCCTTATATTTCAACAGCACCTTTGGTCCTCTTAATGCACGTCTCCAGAGAGCACAGTTAATTTTATTCCGTAAGTAAATAGCAGTCTATTTATTCTATAGAATTGTCCAGTGGTTGGCTCTTGTGTTTATTCTGTAATAGCACTTATTATATTGCTTGTAATCATCTGTTCTCTTGTTTGTATTCATTTTTTAATGTTTAGTTATTTATTTTGAGAGAGAGAGAGAGAGAAAGAGAGAGAGATGGGGGGCCAGAGAGAGAGGGATTCCATGCTGTGAGCCTGATGCAGTCTCAGACTCATGAACTGTGAGATCATGACTTGAGCCGTAATCAAAAGTCAGACACTTAGCCAACTGAGCCACCCAAGTGCCCCTGTATTCATTTCTAATGGGGATCATTTTTAAGAGCATGGGCCATATTCAACTTTCCAACCTGCAGTGTCTGGCACAGTGCCTGGGACATTGTCTAAGGAGAGAATTAATGGATAAATGGATGAATGAAAATCTGCAGTAAGTTACAATGAAGGATATGTGATAAATATTATTCTCTCACATCCACTGTTCCCAATCAGGTTTACATCTTCCCCAAGAACTACTGAGGGCACTGCCATCTGACTCTAAAGTTTATGACATTTAAGAATTCTACAATTTCATTTCAGGCTCCACTCATCAGTCAGATCCAACGAGGCAGCCTCTGTGTGCAAAAGTAGAATGAGGTAAGGGGGACTGTGAGTAGAGATTGTGATTGGTTTTTAATGAGGCTAACTGTTCTAAATATCAAATTGGTTTGCATTCTCATTAGCAATTTTCATAAATTGTTTGAAATGCTCATAACATCAGGAATGCAAACTTAGAGATGAATCAATTATACCTTGGCTTCCTGTGGAGTGGAGATTATTAATTGCATCCTTTCTCATCAGAGCTCCCCACACAACTGCAGCCTTTATTTTTAGCGTATCCCCTATCGCCAGCTTCTATCTGAACCAACTCCACTTTAGTCTAATCAGGGCATGTGAAGTTAAGACTAGGGCAAAGAGAAAGAAGAGCCTAGAAAAGTGAGTCACTTGTCTGGTTAGGTATGGGTTCAACACAGTAACTTTGCAAAGAAGTCATTGTAGGAAGACTATAACAGCCTCCCATTAGCAGAGCACATAACTCCATCTCACACCCCACTGGGTCTCTTCCTATGCTCTCTGACCCCAAGTGGGGACCCTGCCTGAATGCCTTCATCAAGCATTTGTGCCAGAATGCTGCCAGTGCACCAACTGCTCTATCACTTTTAAACTGAGGGCCCCTCACAGAGGAACCACCATTCACAATCTGTGTTTATGAGTCCTGTGCTTTTAGTTACAATTTTAAGTACTGGCAAAGTATACATACTCCTAAGCAATATAGTGTTAAGTTTGTTAGGATTTGAACTTTAGCAAACACGTATCATACTGAATGTTTTGTTCTGTGACTTGCTTTCTTTCATTCATCATGTTTTTGGAACTCAATGATGTTATATGTGACTCATTCATTGTCATTGCTGATAGAATTCCACTCTATCAGTACACAGGTCCTCGGGCTTTAGTAAAAATCCCTGGGGCCAAATATGTTTTCGCATATAGCCATTCATTCATTCATTCATTCATTTATGTAAGCTATACACCCAACATGGGGCTTGAACTCACAACCCCAAGATCAAGAGTCACATGCTCTACCAACTAAGCCAGCCAGGAGTCCACCAAATATAGGCTTTTTTGCTTGTTTTTATAAAGATAATAGGATATATATTCCATCAATTACATAATGTCCCCAGTAGTGTCTTGAGAGGCATTTGGTAATCAAACACATGAATATTTCTGGTTAAAAGGTAGAGAATATTCACTTTAAGAGGAATAATACAGATACTAAATAGCTTTGTGTCAGTTCATATCAGGCTCTGCTGCCAAGTAAGTTATGAAGTCACTTCCAGTTTCCAAAGTTTAGGGATTATGGGTCTGTTCCATAATTGCTATTTTTTCTTGGAGACATTTGGTTGGTGTCCAGTATTTTGTTAAAACAGATAATGCTACCATACCATCTGTATATGGCTGCCTCCACCTACTGGGCTATTTGAAGCCAGGAGCTATTTCATACTCATCTTCATGGCTTAACACAGGGCATCAATAAGTGGGTTTTGAATGAATGAATAAGTGCTCAATTTGCTCCTCTCGAAAACTGTACAGCTACATCAAAACTGCAAAAATGAGTCTCAAAGAAGGAGCTCAATTCACTAGTGCCATTAAACAAGGGACTGGAATAAATGAATAAAATCCTCAAGCAACTTTGGGAGTATTTCTTCTCTTGCTGGTTAGGTAGAATGCTCACATGTGATCTCTGTATTATGATATCATAATGGGTCTTTCAAAGACATTCTATTAAGTATAGTCTTAGTATAATTCACAGTGGTACATCCAATTCACCTCCTTTCTCCCCCTGAGTTCAGGGGACATATATAAGGTTTGAAGAGTCAAACACAGACCAAAGAATGAGGAAGTGGGAAAGTGGCCTCTCCGAATTTGTTGGACAAAACCCGGCACTCTATCAATTACTATCTCTACTGGTGGTTCATGTGGCTTAAGAGTAACAGCAATGGTAGAGAAGGTGTAGGCTGTGCCTAGGGATTAGTTTGAAAGTTCTTGCTGTATGTATTTCCATTTCTACTCAGGGCCCTTGAAGGAGAAGGACCATGAGAGTATACGGTCTTAGTTTTAAGGACAGCCATGACATACCCTTTCTTATCCCTGAACAGAGGCTTATTTTTCTCTTAATAGGATTTGTTACTAACATTTTTGCCTACAGGTCCAGATTTTCCATCAATTTCTAAATAGAATACTGCTACTTTATAGAGGATATTTTAAAAAATTCTGTTGATAAGTCAAAAAGAAATGTGTGGGTCACATTAAACTGGATGTTTCAAGTCTCTGAGAGTTGTTTCTTTAATTATTGGACATCATTCATTCAACAAAAATCCTGTTTATTAAGACTTTGCTGGGTGCTGAGGATGTCAAAGACAAATGAGACAAAGTCCATGTGATATGTTAATTTTATGTGTCAACTTGTCTGGGCCATGGAGCCCAGATATTTGGTTAAACATTATTCTGTGAGAGTGTTTTTGGATGAGACTTACATTTAAACCAATGTGCATAGGGTAAAGCAGATTGCCATCCCTAATATGGGTGGGCCTCATCCAATCAGTTGAAGAACTTAATAGAACAAAAGGCTGACCTCCTCCCCTGAGCAAGGGGAATTCTCCAGCAGACTGTTAACATACTTCATCTGCAACATCGCCTCTTTCTGGTTCTATAGCAGACTGCCTTTGGACTTGAACTGCAAATCTTTCCTGAGTCTCCAGCCTGTCACCTACCCTCCTCCCCCATCAGATTTTGAACTAGCCAAGCTTGTACAGTAACATGAACCAATGTCATCGAATAAATTAATTTCTCTTTCTATACACACACACATTCTGTTGGTTCGATTTCTCTGGAGACCCTAATATAGTCCCTATTCTCTAGCACCCAGCATCTCTTGAAACAGAGATGCAAACAAGCAATTGTATTCCAGTGTGAAGATTGCCCTAAAAGTTGCTTTCATGTATAAAATATGATGAGAGCACAAAGAAGCATCTGTACTCTTGTGGGCATACTTAGGGAAGGCTTTCCAGGAGTTGTTTTCTAGGAGGGTAGGGTCTTAGGGAGATCAATGTGAAAATGTCCAAAGGTGTGGGAAAAGTGTGTCCTGAGGACCATGTGTGCAGGACAAAGTGGTGACAAATAGAAATTCAAAATGTAGCAATTGAACAAAATACTCAAAAGTTAAGAAAAGCAATAATATGCCTGTGTACACCTCTGGACAGACAGACTCTCCTTGGGGAAAAGAGTTCATTGTACACTAGAGTCCAGTGATGGAAACCAGGCAAACAAATGCTGAGATAGCACTCATGTCATGCCCAGAGAAACCGGCCTGCCTTATCCAGAGCTGGAGGGAGCTCTGAGTTTAGAGTGGTCTCCCCATAAGCACCTATGACTAGGACAGTCTTCTGTGTGTGGCACCCCTGGTTTGACCCTCATGGTGAATATGTGCTAAAAAGCACTGACATTTAATATACTTTGCTCCTTGTCTCAAATCCATTGGTGTAGGATTTAGAGAACAAATGGCTTGTGCTTATAGGTATGATTATATAATGTAAGTAAATAGGCTTAAAAACAAGAAAAAAAGCAAGAGAAACAGGATTCCATTAAGATACAGAGTCAGCTGAGAATTCTGCCCCATTTTCTGAGAGAAGTTGAAGAGAAAAAGCTAAAAATAGAGAGGGAATGAGCAGGAAAGGACAGGAATATGAATCAAACAATCCACACCTCTATGCTAAAAATTGATTAGGATTGAAAGTAGGTACACTTAACCTAATTGGGACGAAGTAACTGTAATTAGGTTAAGGGAAATTTGGAGTTGAACATTTCAAGGATACCTAGACCTCTATCAATTTTCCAAGTGGAGGTGTTGAGTGGAGAGGGAGTAGGGCTTTGAGAGTCTTATTCATCATAAAGATAGTTGGGAGGTGGGAATGGAGACTGGGAGGGGTGTTCTGACTTACTCTGGTCCCTTCTGAGCACCTTACCCACCCCTCCAGTGCCTGTTAGCCTCCCCACACCCTTATATTCATCCCCTGTCGAAAGGCTCTCCCTGTGCCCAGCTCTCCACCTTGCCCCGTTTCCATCTGTGGCCTAAAACAGTGATAGCCCATCAGCTGCAGCAACAACCAACAGGCCTTTCTCATTTCCAAGGTCTGTACTCTGACAGGAGCAATTTTTAATGACATTTCAAAGTAAATTGAATGGAGCTTGTAACAGCAACATTATGTGATTGTGCCTTGTGTGGTCATGTTTTCAGAGCCTGTGGCATATGGAAAAGGGATTTGCTTGGTAAACGACATCCTATGGAAAAGTCGAGGAGAAAATTCAATTTGCCTTCAACTGTCAGTACCAACAGTATCTGTCCTGCCTACATCACACAGATGAAAGTTCAAGCTGCACAAAAAATCCATGCTGACCTCAGACTAACTCTGTGTGTGCGCATGTGTATGTATTTGTGCACGTGTGTGAATATGTGTGTTGGTGAGGCTGAAAACGACTCCAGGTATATGGATATCAGCTTCTCCTCAGCAAGGCATCACAGGGGAAGATGGAAGCACTGGCTGTTAAACATAACTTTATTTGGTCTGTGTGAAGATTGAGACTTACTGACAAAAAGTTTTGCAACTAACTGGCTGTTTGGTCTTAAGCCACCTAATTTCTTGGAGCCTCTGTCCTCCTCTGTAAAATGGGGATACAGGAATTGCCCACCTAATGGGGTTTCTGAGAGGATGAAAAAGGCAGCATTTGTGACAGCATCTAGTCTGGCAGTCAAAGTCCCTCATGAGCTGGCCGTTAGTGCCCAATCTCAATTTGCATTGCATTGTTCTTCTAAACAAACCCTTTGCACTTCCTTCAAACAGGAAACCTTACACACACCATGCCATTGCTCACCTGGTTTTCCCTTCCTGCAATGCTAGGTTTTTCCATTTGTCCAAGGAATATAAAATTTTAAAAATTCAGCCTGAATCCCATTGGTTTCAGGAAGCCTTCCTGGATTATTTTTACCTTTGATGATTGTTCCCTCCTTGAACTCCTTTGAACTTTATAGCACCTTATCAAGTGTTTAACACAACCCCCCTTGGCAGCTTAATGGTGTGTGTCTATGAAACAGAGAAAATATTTTCAAATAACTCCTGTTGCATTTTCCTCTCTTCTTAATTCTGTTTATTTTCCCAAAATATTTTCTCTAATAGGACTAGACCAAAAGGCCGGAATGAGGAAAGGAGTCTATGATATAAGGAATGTCCCTTCCTGGAGGGAAGATGAAATCAGAAGCCCTTCTGGTGCTGGGTGAAAGAGGGGAGTCAGGAGAGGAGGCAAAGTGCAGATACAAATGATGTCCCCCCCTCCCCCCCGCCCCCGGGATCAGATATTGGTGGATAAGAAGATAGAAATATAAAGATAGAAAACATATAATCTCTGGCCTGCTGTCCTCACACATGATCCAAAGACAGTGTAATCCCCAAAGAGAAATATGAAATTTAGCATAACATTCCTAACTATGAAGTGCTTAGGTGATAGAGTAGGAATTGCTGAAAGAAGTGCCCAAGAGTTTGGCCTTAGTTTTCTATGGTCTGTTCCCTAGGGGATCCAGAAGTTCTGTGTGGTCTTGGGGCATTGGGATACTTGGGAGATGTTGGGTGACGAACTGAGAAGGTGAAGGGGGGTTGTCCATAGTAGTTAAAAGTGAAGAGATACCACAGCAAAGAGCAGGGCCAGCTACCTGCACTGGTGACCTCAAAGCAGTTGCAGATGTCTTAGAGGACCAGTGGTTCCAGTGAGAACCAGGGTAGGGCCACGCTAGTGAGCAAGACATCAGTCTTTAACTTCAGTGAGAGAAAGGCCCACAGGATGCTAGTCAGGGACCAAGGAATAGCAGAGGCAGCAGGAACTGGAAGGAAACAAGGCGAAGAAGCACATCTTCTCTTAGGTTTTATGTTTTCCAACTGTCTCCCTCCCATGTTCTCCCCCATCACATCGGTGGGATGAGTGCTTGAGAGCAAGGTGAAATAAGTGATAGGAAATGAGAGCTACAGACTCCTTCTCTCTCCCTCCCTCTCCCTCTCCTTCTCTCTCTCCCTCTCCCTCTCCTTCTCCCTCTCTCTCTCTCTCCTCCCTTCCTCCTCTTTTTCCTTTGCACATCTGATAAGTAGTGAGTAGATTCTGGCCTACTTCTGTGTATTTTATCTCCTCAAATAGATTAGAAGTTGCTGATGGGGGCCACCTGGGTGGCTCAGTCAGTTGAGCCTCCGACTTCGGCTCAGGTCATGATCTCATGGTCTGTGAGTTCGAGCCCTGTGTCGGGCTCTGTGCTGACAGCTCAGAGCCTGGAGCCTGCTTCAGATTCTCTGTCTCCCTCTCTCTCTGACCCTTCCTTGTCCGTGCTCTCTCTCTGTCTCAAAAATAAATAAACATTAAAAAAATTAAAAAAAAAAAAGAAGCTGCTGACGGGAGTGACAGAGTTCTAGAACTGTTCCTGACATTGTGTTCTGAACACAGTGGGCACTTAGTCAATGTTGTCAGTTTTGTGGAGTTACAACATATACATCTTCATCTGCAGAAGTGGTGGTGGTGACGATAATAAATGCTTCTGTTTGCTATAAGGGAGACATAGGGTAGCAGATGAAAAGAAGGTTCTGGATCCAGACTGTCTTGGTTTGAATCCTGGGTATGCAACTGAACTAGCTATGGGACCCTGGGGGGAAATCATTCAACTTCTCTGTAACTTAGTTTCTTTAGCTGTAAAATGATCATAGTTCCTAGGACTGTTCCGAGGATTAAAAAAATTTGTACATATATACCTAGAGTGCTTGGGTCATATAAAACACTTGAAAACATTTTTGTCTTATGTGCCAGGCAATTTAAGTGCTTCTTGGTCTCCATTTTATTTATTTACTTTTTAAAATTAATTAGTTGTTTTAGCTTATTTTTTGAGAGAGAGAGTGAGCAATCAGGGGAGGGGCAGAGAGAGAGGGAGAGAGAGAATCCCGAGCAAGCTCCTCATTGTCAGTGCAGAGCCTGGTGTGGGGCTCGAACTCATGAGCCATGAAATCACGACCGGAGCTGAAATCAAGTCAGATGCTTAACTGACTGAGTCACCCAGGTGCCTCTACCTATCATCTATCTATCTATCTATCTATCTAGTAGGCTCTAACCCAACGTGAGGCTTGAACTCACAACTCTGGGATTGAGAGTTGCATGCTCTACCAACCGAGCCACCCAGGCACCCCTTGGTCTCCATTTTAGAGATGAGGTGCAGAAACGTTAAGTGACTTGCACAGGAGCACAGAGCTAGCAAGTGAAAGAACCCAAATTCCAAGGCAGTCAGCCTGAGCTCACAGGCTGCACACATTCATTACCCTTCTCTGGTAGAGAAGAAGTAGGATGGAAACCATTCACTTTCCTATTAGTCCTCAAGTCCCTCACTCTGTGAGCACTTTCTCTCCTACTAGGGCCATTCTGTTAGTGATTTCTTCTCTTCCACACCCACTTAGATAGTGACAACCCACAGCTCTTAAGAACATCCTTCTTGGTGTAATATGGTTAAGAAAAAGAGAAATATAAGGTTTATTTTACTGTACTTATTCTCTCCTATATTTAAAGTTTCTTAAAATTAAAAATTTAAGTTCCTATTATTCTCCCAGGCTATTAATAATTTTATTAGAGTGAAAAATTTGGGGCCATTTGGAAAATTTAGATTTAATAGATTAAGCTGAAAATATCATATTAGATGCCATTTATTAAGTGTATACTGGTGACAAACACTGTATTGTGTCTAGTCTTCACAATAATCTTGAGGGTTTAGTATTGCTATTTAATTTTAAAGGTGAGAAAGCCAAAAGTTTTTAAAATAGGAATCCTCAGGGAAAAAAAAAAAAATATATATATATATATATTTACATATAAGTTTATACACATAATACTAGAAATCCTTTGAAAAAATTATAAGCAGATTTAAAAATACTTAATAAGATGGAGCTTATAAATTATGAAAGAATAATGTCCATGACTGTGAATATATGATGACACATTACTCATTTAATTTTCTGGAGGCCACATCAATATGCTGCCTAATTTAGCCTTGAAAAATTCATGGAGTTAACCTGGTTATTTCCTGGAAGGATTCTTTGCAGAACCTTTCTGTAAGGCAAGACAATAAAACTAGGAAGAAAAATCAAATTATACACCTTGAGTTTAGAAGATCAGGGTTCATGAACACATGGAGTAAAAGGGTAGATACCCCAGGGTAAGGGTTTGCTAGAGAAGTTCTATTTGAATTTCCTTTCCTAAAGCTTCAGATGTAGTTTCAGTATCATATTTTAAGCAGCATTCATACTATTCTGTTAGAAGTAAATGCAGCTGACTTGAGAGCTGCTGGGACTTCCTCAGCTGGGTTAGAAAAGGGGCACAGTCTTGGGAAGATAATGATTTAAGACTGTGTTTCTCAAACTCTGCCTTGTATCAGAATCACCTGGAGGGCTTCTAAAAACAGGTTGCCAGACCTACACCCAGAGTTTGATATAATAGGTCTGCTGTGGGGCCTAAGAATTTGCATTTCTAATAAGTTCCCAGATAATGCAGATGCTAATAAATCCAGGGACACATCTTTAAGAACCAATGATTTGGGAGAAGCTTGATTGCCTTTATCCATTTTTGGTAAGTTTCCTTCCTTCTTCTTCTTACTCTCTGCCTCTTAATCTTTTCAGGGTCTCCTCCATGTTAGGAATGGAGAAACATCACACTGCCCTCTCTGAAATCACTTAGACTCTGGTTTTGGAGACATCATCAAGGTATACTGGAGAGATTACAAAAGATGGAGAAGGAGAGTCCTGGGTATGAGTGTAAGACTTGTCATTCACTACCTGCGTGACACAGGACAAATCATTGAACTTCTTTGAACTTGAATTTCCTTATTCATGGAATGGGAAAAATGATAAGAGCTCCCTACCTATGTAATGAGATTGCTGTGAGAGTGAATCAAAGGACAGGTATGAAAGCACTTTGTAAATCATAAAGCTGCTTGATATGGTATGGCCTCGAACAGACCCGTGTTCGAATATTGGCTTAGTCCAATGTGATGTCTTGGACAAATTTACCCTCTCTGTGCATAAATAGAGGGATAAAATATGTATCTCATAAGTTTATTGTGAGAATTAAATTAGATAATGTTAATAAAGTACCTAGTATATAGTCTTAATAGGGCTTAATAAAGGCTAATTGCTGCTCCTAACTGTATGAAATTGTACCACTTTCTACCCAACTTCTCAAGCTCCAAATGTAAGAATCAGTCTTGATTAACTTCTTTCCTTCATTCTCCACTTCTGTTTTATCTACTGGCATACCTCTAGCAAATGGTAGACATTAATACTTAATAGACAAAGGAATACAATTCTGTTAGTTTTGACTTCCAAAATATATCCTGAATGGGTTTATTTTCCCAACAATGCCCTTGAGGCCAGTCTTGTCCAAACATCTCTTACCTGGACTACATCACAGCCTCTTAGCCATTCCTAGTTTACACTTCTGCCAACCAATTCTCATTTTCTTGTAGACTTGAATACTTTTACTTGATCTCTAATCTTCACAAATTTTACTGGACTGTATCTAGTAGTATGTTTTTGAAAAAATCTTGTTTGTCACTTGAACTTTTGAAATGAGAGCACATAGATTTATTAGATTTGGGAAAAATTTCAACCATAATCTTTTTGAAGATTTCCTGTCTCCATTTATTTTAATTTCTGTTTGAATATTCTATTAGATCCATGTGAGACTTTGGTGTGTATTCTCCATGTGTTCTTATTATTTCTTTTATATTACTCATCCTTTTGCCTCTCAGTGCCACATTCTGGGAATTAAAAAATTTGGTCTTCTAGGGACACCTGGCTGGCTCACTTGGAAAAGTTTGTGACTCTTGATCTCAGTGTTTTGAGTTTGAGACCCATGTTGGGTATAGAGATTACTTAAAAAAAAAATCTAAAAAAAAAATATTCTGTCTTCTAATTTACAAAGTCTCCTTTCATCTGTGTCTAAACTACTTGGTTTTGCTTTTTATTTTTGGTTAAAAAATTTTTTTTAATTTTAAAAATTTCCATTGGATTTTTTTCAGAGTCAGAAGTTATCACTATGTACAATTTAAGTAAAGTTCTCGTTTTCTCCAGAGCAGTGTGGTGGAGGAAAAGATCCTCATCACTGGAGCTAAACCAATCTGGGTTTTGAATGTTGGCTCTACCCCTTCCTAATTGTGTAGCCTTGGGAAATATTATGAACATTCTCTAAGTTCCTCATATGAAAAAAGGGAAAAATAATAGTACTTGCTTCTTTTTGCAATCAAGTGGGAGAATACATTGAATGTATTTAGGTATGCAATAAAAGGCAATTTTTTTTTCTTGGTGGAGTGATAATAGTGGTCAACATAAAATAATCTCCAATGGTTAGAATTTGACCTATCACAAATCTTGGGTCTTGAATGTATGTGGTTTTACATAGTGTTTCTTAAACCATCTCCTTTTAGGCTCACCTGAGTGTGGAGTATTGGACAATATGATAGGAACCCAGGAGCCTATGTTTACACTAGGGACTATTTTTGCACACTCCTGAGAGTACCTATTCATATGACTGCATTTACCTGATAAAATGCATAAATAAGGGAAAGATAAATACTAGCACCTCAAAATTCAAGTAGCGGTGTGGTAGGGTGTAAGAAAAGAAAGAAATTGACATTCTTTGGATGGGCTCTTCTAGCATAACAATGCTATAAAATTATGTTGCTTATTTATTTTGTAGATGCTCCACTCTGAAAATAAGGAAGCTCCAGGGCACCTGGGTGGCTTAGTCTGTTAAGCATCTGGCTTCAGCTCAGGTCATAATCTCACAGTCCGCGAGTTCAAGCCCCACATCGGGCTCTGTGCTGACAGCTCAGAGCCTGGAGCCTGCTTCAGATTCTGTGTCTCCCTCTCTGTCTGCCCCTCCCCTTCCCCCACTCATGCTCACGCGCGTGCTCTCTCTCTCTCAAAAATAAATATTTAAAAAATTTTAAATATTAAAAAAAAGAAAGAAAATAAGGAAGCTCCAGGATGAAGGACACTTAGTTAGGGATTTCACATGGTGGCTGTAGCAGTGGTGAAGTGATATAGAACTTGTCCTCATAAACACATCAGGCAGAGCAGGATGGAGCTGAAAATTTAAGGAAGGAGAGAAATAAAGGAAGGGAGGCAAAAGAGAGACTCTTTATGACACTTTCAGGAGGGAAGATTCTGATCTTTTTTTCTCATGTGATTTGTCTTTTTCTTCTCTTCCCACCTTTAGCTCAGTCAACTCTCATTTAATTTCCCCCATACCCCTTTTATGTTCTTAAGTTTTGTGTTTCTGAACCATGGTGTCTTCCATAGTCTTAAATACTTGTTTGAGAATATTACTTCAGCTTGGAGTTCTGTGTTACAGATTTCTTAAATTTTTAAATTTAAGAAAATTTAAATTTTAATTAATTAAATTAAAATTAAAATTTTAATTAATTTAATTTAGTAAATTAATTTTAATTGAATTGAATTAAAATTTTAAAAATTAAAAATTTTTTTTTAAAAAATTTTATTTTAAAGAGAGAATCTGTGAGTGGGGGAGAGGGACAGAGGAAGGGAGGGAGAGGGAGAGAGGAGAGAGTAGAGAGAGGGTGAGAGGGAGAGAGAAAGAGAATTCCAAGCAGGCTACACTCTCTGTACAGATTTCTTAAGTTTTGTGATTGGTTTTAGAGTGAATTTTCATCAGTAGAAAGGCTTTGATTTGCATTTTCTTATTTTCATTTTTATGTTAATTTTGTATGGATGTGTCTGCTTCTATCCCAATTAACTTCATGGACCAAGTTTATAGTGTAGGAGCACCCTCTTCTATGAATTTTATCCTCTTCTATGCAGTTTCTTTTATGGAAAATAGTGTCATCTAATGGTGCTCTGATGGGGAGGATGGGCATGTCTTATATTTTGTTTCTGTAGGATCCTTAACTTTCCTCCATTATTTCTTTCCTATTACTGATGGCCTTGTCTCCAATTAGTCCACCCCTTTTCTTTGTATCTTGTACTTCTCCCCAAAGCAATGTTTCCTGGGGTTACTATTTCTGGTCTCATATAGTTTCAAGCTCCTTCCCTGCAGATTTCTTGCCTCAGGAGGTAGGGGATGCAGTGGAGGGCATATGAGGAAGTTTCAAAATTAGGTAGCCACCATTGTTCTCTAAACCTTGATGATCCTGGGAGACAGATTGTTCTGACAGAAAGTTAACCCAAGGATATCCATCCATCCATCTATCTATCTATCTATCCATCCATCCATCCAAAATATTTGCCCTATCCTCTGAGCTCTGTGTGTATGTCTGATTGGTTCTCAGTTTATTCTGATGATGGACTGAATCCAGCTGTATCAGAATGAAAGTTAGTCTTATGTCTTCAAGTGTTATGTGTTCAATCTTCCTGTATTGCCTTTCTACCAAGCAAATAGTTCCCCACTTTGCATTTACTCTTTTTTTAGGTCCTTGTTGAGCTCTCTTCAGATCCTTCCTGCTTCCCTCCTGATGTAATACAATTATCAAAAGCAGGCTATGCTTTTAGAGCTTTGTTGTTACCTGACAACAACTCTAAGTTTTGTCAATCTCACACCCTTACTGAGGACTGTTTCATGGATGAAGTTTCTTAGTGGATTGTCAGACTAGTCCAGGGACTTAAACTTATGGTCCTGCTCTGCATTTTATTAATACAGATGTATTTGTATGTCTGACCTAGGAATGAGTTTTGGCCATTTTTGACACTTTCCCAAGGCCAAGACAAAAATAATAATTTAGAATGACCAGCTTCAAAACACTGTAGACACAAATGGTGGCTTATGACATTATTTACATTTCAATACAACTAATAATGTAGGATGTTCAGCACAATTAAGCCTCTGGGGACGCAATCAGCCAGTGCATCCTTTGATTCAAGTAAATTGAATCAATATACAGTGAGTTCCTGTATTAACATGCAGCTTAGGAGGCATTTATGCTCAGCTAAAAAAAAATCTAATTAGTGGTTTCCTGTTTGGGGTACAGTGACTGTTTATTTCATTTCCAGTTCACCTGGGTCTATAATAAGTCCTCATGCTTGATTTCCATTCAGACCTTGACACTTTGCCTTTCACATTCCCAGCCTTTTCACAAAAGACCCAGGAACCCAATGTACCAGAAACAAATGGCAGAGAGGATTAAAAATAAGGACTTTTGATTGAGTTGGTTAGGTCCTCACATCATTAATAGAAAGGAGTTAATAAAATTCATTGTATCAATCAGAAGAGGACAACTGCAACAGACTTTTCTAGAAGCTTTTCTCTTGAGATGCCTGATTTCATTTCTCACCAAGGGCTCAGCCACTTTCTGTGGCTCTGAGTGTCTCCTAAGACTATGAATAATAAACTGCTATTGTTAAATTATGCTTGGGTTCACAGAAAATTAGATGCCACAATTCTTTTGCTGCCTCAACTAAGTCCTGTTAATGTTTATGGGTTTTAAAATTTCTTTCTTAATCTATTTATCTCTATGAGGTCATTTAAAGCTGACCTTATCTGCCTAGGGGCAGGGTTAATGGGTATAGGAAGTTGTCCTACAAATGGCTGTGGATACCATGTGGTTACCCAATGGGGGACCCAATAGGTATGGGTTGTTACCTGTAAAGCACCTAAAGGGAGCAAATTGAGATTTCTGGTGTGCTCAAATAACTGGACCTCCAGAATATAGAATATATATTTTTGAATTGTATAGCTATATGCTACAGGAAAATGATTCAATGTCAATGACCACCTCTTAGGAAAATATTGATAACTCAGTTCAAAATAAGCCTAATGGTCTCTCCACATGTTTAAATGCTTAAAATCATATTCTGCCATTCAAAAACTGAAACTTTGTGGCACTTAAGTTTGTGTTAAAAGTTGCAATGGTGACAATAGGATTGTATATTTCTATTTAAAAGCATGTTTGGTCCTGCATACTTCTGTATGACATTAGCAGTCATTGATGATCATTGACAACTTTTATATCAACTCACGTTACAAAATGGTGATTTCTCATTGTATTATTTATTCTCCATCTATTTATTGGAATTCTTCTATAAAGGAATACTTCTTATCAACTCTTCAGTTACCTTTACAGAAGTCACCAAAAGGTGACTAATAAAACTTTTTAATGTGTCATAACTCATGACTTTAAACATATACGAAGTATCCCAATCAATTACAGCTATTCTTTTTTTTTAATTTTATTTTTTATTTTTTAAAATTTACATCCAAATTAAATTTTGGAAAAGTTAGTATATAGTGCAACAATGATTTCAGGAGTAGATTCCTTAGTGCCCCTTACCCATTTAGCCCATCCCTCCCCCACAACCCCTCCAGTAACCCTCAGTTTGTTCTCCATATTTATGAGTCTCTTCCGTTTTGTCACCCTCCCTGTTTTTGTTTCCCTTCCCTTATGTTCATCTGTTTTGTCTCATAAAGTCCTCATATGAGTGAAGTCATATGATTTTTGTCTTTCCCTGACTGACTAATTTCACTTAGCATAATACCCTCCAGTTCCATCCACGTGGTTGCAAATGGCAAGATTTCATTCTTTTTTGGATTTTGATTGCCGAGTAATACTCCACTGTATATATATATACCACATCTTCTTTATCCATTCATCCATCGATGGACATTTGGGCACTTTCCATACTTTGGCTATTGTTGATAGTGCTGCTATAAACGTGGGGGTGCATGTGTCCCTTCAAAACAGCACACCTGTATCCTGTGGATAAATGCCTAGTAGTGCAATTGCTGGGTCGTAGGGTAGTTCTAGTTTTAGTTTTTTGAGGAACCTCCATACTGTGTTCCAGAGTGGCTGCACCAGCTTGCATTCCCAACAATTACAGCTATTATTCTTATTAAGCTTGAGTTGTCCCATTTTTGTCCAGTGGGAGCTGCTTCAAGTTGGGTCCTGATTCCTTTTGCCACAATTTAGAGGAATAGTCTCTCATCCCAAGCTGTACAGGATTCTAAGACCAAAGCCTGGCTGGAGGCGAGCTTAAGATAGCAAACTTTCAAATCCGTAAGGAAGCAATGAGCAAAAATGAACAAAAACGAGAGAGCGCCAAGAATTTCATAATCAAATGAGAGACTATAAGTATTGTTTAGAGATAGTTAAAGAAGCACAAAAAAGAAATTGAAATTCTAAGAAAAAGGCACTGTGCAAAAAGAGCAGGTAGATTTGAAAAGTATTAGGTAGGGTTTATAAAACTAAAACAAAAATAAACAAATCATGATTTATACCTCTAAAAAGGAAAGCTACTCCTAAAAACTGAGAACAAACTGAGGGTTTATGGGGAGTGGGAGGGAGAGGTGGGTGGGTGGTGGGTATTGAGGAGGGCACCTGTTGGAATGAGCACTGGGTACTGTATGGAAACCAATTTGACAATAAATTTCATATTAAAAAAAAATGCAAAAAATAAAAATAAAAATAAAAAGGAAAGCTATGATAATTTAAAAAAGTCAATAGATAGGTAAAGCTGATTCTTTAAATTACTTTTAAAAATATCCACTAAATCTAATTTATAGGCACAGAGAAAATGAGCACTGAGAGATAAATATATGGCAAATTTAGTGAAATATTAATAAGTGGGGGAGGATAGGAGAAGTTTAATAGGTTTCATAGGAGCTCAAAAAAATAGTTAACATTCAAAAATAATGACTGAGAATTTTCTAGAACTTATGTAAGACATCTTCAGATTTAAGAATCCCAATGAGTCCCAAACAGTATTAAAGATAATAATAACAATTTAAAAATAAATACTGTAGGTAGGCATTTTATAGTGAAAATGCGAAACCCCAAAGATCAAATCTTTTTAACCAAAAATCTTAAATACAGCTAGAAGGAAAAGCAGAGAATCTGCAGACTTTTCTCTGTCAACAATAAAGGCCAGTAGATGATGGAATAAGCATCTTCTAAGTGCTGAGAGATAAAGTAATCCCCAACTACAAATTCTACACATAGTTAACTTTTCATTAGAGAGTGAAGGAAAAATGAAGACAATTTCAGATAAAGGCTGAGAAAATGTATCACTCATAGACTCTTTCTGAAAGAAACTCTACAGGTTCTGAAACCTTTAGAGTACTGAAATTGAACTCAGGGGAAGGAGTGGGGTGCAAGAAGCAATAGCTAAAAAAGAAACTGGTATGGAAACTAAAAAAACCCCCACATTATTAAATAATTTATGGATTAAATGAGAAACAATAATAGAAATGAACATTTATAATAGAATGACTATAATTTTTTTAAGGTTCAGATAAGTCAGTAATTAGAAATTTATAGAAATAACTATTATAATAAGGGAGAATTTAATGAATAAGTGCCTGATTTTAGACTCAAAAAAGTACAACAGAAAAGAAATAATTGATGTGAAAGCACTTTGGAAAATGCAGTGGAATGTATGAGGGAGCAGTTATTAGTAGATGTCAGAACTTAAAATACTGTCAAGAAATGATGTTCTATCTCTGTGAGTATGAGACAATGGAAGTTCAGTGATATGGAATAAAAGATGTTTCAAGACCCCTACAATCCTCATAGAGAAGCTGAGTCTTGCTTTCTTGACCACTGTCCTTGTCAATATATATGTTTGAGAGCAGAGACGTGGTCAATCTGGAGATTTCTCCCAACTTGTCAGGACTTGAGGTGAGCAGAGCATTGATAGAAAAGTTGACCAACTGCAGCTACTTTTGATGCACAAGGTCATGGCTGGTCATTCTTGAAACAAAGCTTCCACTCAAAAGCCAATCTGAATAGGAAAAAGATTCCCAGAAAGTTGAGGAGCTAAGAAGTGACAGAGTGGTTCCTATCAAGTCATCTTCATCTAAGAGGCATGAGTGTCGCAAATCGGTGGCCTAGTTGTTGGCAGATGCGACGTGAAAATGAGGCACTCTAGATACCAGGCATCACCTAGAAGTCTGGCTTTCAGAATTCTGCTCATGGGTCATTGCTAGAGCAAAACAACTGGTGGTGATAGCTGGCAGCTGTTTAAACCCATCTTTGCCATTCCTGTCTCCTGACCCAACCTACAGAATCTTTCAGCTGGTTGAGGACAGAGGATGGGAAGACAAGGAGAAGTGGCTTGGCAGTGGAGTGAGGAGGGAAGGGAAAGAAGGGATGTAAGGATATACATTTTGTTTGTCCATTCATCAGCTGACTGGCTGTCTCCACTTGTGGCTATTTATGAGTAATGCTGTTGTGAACATTCATGTACAATTTTTTATGTGAACTTATGTTTTCATTTCTCTTGAGGACATATCTAGGAATGAAGGTAAATGCTGGGTCATGTGGTAACTCTACATTTAAACTTTTGAGGAAATGCCAGACTGTTTTCCAAAGCACTCACACCATTTTACATTCCCACCAGCCAGTGTATGAAAATTGCAATTTCTCAACACTCTCTGTAACACTTGTCATTTATTTATTTATTTTTACTATAGCCATGCTAGTGTATGTGAGGTGGTATCTCCTGATTTTGGTTCACATTTCCCTGATGACTAATGATGTTGAGCATCTTGTGCTTATTGGCCATTTGTATATCTTTTTCTGGAGAACCACTTATTCGAGTCCTTTGCCCATTTTTTTTTTTTTGTTAAGGTTTTTATTCTTTGCAAACACTTTATAGCAACAAACATATGGAAGAAAGTCACCCACAGCCTAACCCAATGTAGCAAATGTTTTTGTGTTTCCAAGTTTCTTCTCTATACACACACTTTTCTTAACCATACTGTATTTTTAAAATTATGATTAAAATATACATAATGTAAAACATACTATTTTAACCATTTTTAAGTGTATAGGTCAGTGTCTTTCAGTACATTCACAATACTGTAGAACCGTCACCACTATTCATCTGCAGAACTTCTCCTTCCCAAACTGAAACTTTACATTCACTAAAGATTAATTCCAAATTCTTTGTTTGCATCAATTAGGTCAGAACGTTGGGAAGTTATGGCCTTAGGGCCAAATCTAGCCTGTAGCCTGTTTTTGTAAAGTTTAATTGGAACACAGCCATGCTCTTTCATTTAGCTATTGTTGATGGCTACTTTTACTCTATAAAGGCAAAGTTGAATAGTTGCAGTGGAACCTTATGTGACCCACAAAGCTTAAAATATTTACTATTGTCTGGTCCCCTACAGAAAAAGTGTGCCACTCCTACATTACATAAAGTTTTTTAATCACCCAGTTACCTCTTCCAGAAAGTTCAAAATGGTTACACATTTTGGGTCTTCTTACACTGGAGATGGGGTACAGAGAGGTGAGGAGGGGGCAAATAGGAACAAATGATCACAGACCATTGCAAGCTGAGAATCAGAGAAGTTTTAAAGGTTTAATAGCAAATTGTTTTTGTAGAGGATTTTATGACTGCAAGCACAAGTGTGGAAACATTATCTTGTCTTTGAACTTGAGAATTGGAAGGATCCCTAGATATTGCTGATCAGACTCTTTGATTGAAGCTGGACTCTCAGTTCCTATTTCAACCTGCTTTTTTCTCTGGAATGCAGTGTGGGAAATAATGCAATCTGAGGCTTAGGAGACAGCAGGAGATAGTTGGAAAGAATACACAGGCTTCCTTCAAAGCTGAGCAGATCCAAGTTTGTATTCTGGCTCTACTGCTGAGCAGCTGTAGGACCTTGGGCAAGTTAATTTTAAGTTAATTTAATTCCTCCACACCTTACTTTCCACATCTACAACATGGAGTAATGATAACACTGTTATGACAGGGCTATTATAAGACTTAGGAGAATACAGAACACCTGGCCCATAATAGGAACCGTCATCATGATTACAATGTCCTGCAAACAGTCATCTGGCTCTGTTGTACCTTCGGAGATGAGAAACCACTTATAGATCCCAGTATCAGGAAGTTATATATGTTCTGCTAAAAGATGCCCAGGGTAATTATTTAGATGAGTTGCCACTTGGGCAATTGTTTAGATAAATTGTCCCATTTGGAGGTGGGGTATTTTTCCAGGCTCTTGTCCCTCATTGGTTGAAGACGGTCCTTAGCTGGTACTTCTGGGCTGCCCTATGGGCTGAACAAATTTTAGGTGCTCCTCCACAGGTGAGGGACTAGAGAAATGCAGAGTCAAAGCTGCAGCGTCCTGGAGATTGTATACTGTAGCTGCCGAAGGACCGGACGAAGGGTGTGTGGGCTGGGTCCCAATGGTGGCTATTATAGAGCAGGACCCATATCAGAGCTGCTGTGCTGGGCTGTCTTCCTCTCACCGCTCTGAAACTTTGCAAGCTACTCCTGGCCAAAGCACTGATCATGGGTATTGTTTTCCTGGTATTGGGACAAATATCTGCTAACATGATTTATGTGAGAGGTTGGAGGATAAACTTAATTCTATCTTGTTTTTTTAAGTGAAGAGAAAAGCTGCTAAGATTCCAGAGGAGACAGTTAAACAAAGGAACCTGGTTCCTTTGGATTTACTGTGTCTCTCAGCAGCAGGACCAAAACGGTGTCTGGCACAGCTGGGCAGGTGACTGCTTGGCATCCCTGCTCTTGGCACAGTTGACAGCAACACAGGCCCCATGCTGTCTGTTCTCCTGGCCTTTTATCATCGATTCCTTGCCTGTCACTCTGTCAGCACCAGCATCCAGATCAACTGGACCAGTACCCAGATAGGCAGAGAGAGGCTCTGGATGCTGAACAGGACCGTAGGTGGGGCTGAGAAGCGAGGGTCTGGGTTCAAGCCTCCATCCTGCCACTAACTAGTTCTGTCTTGATCTCCCTGCCCACAAAGCCAGAAAGTCAGACCAGAGATCTTTGTCTCCTCTCCCTCATCAGGAGGTGATATTTTCTCATTTTATTTTTCCCTAGGAAGGAAATCTGAGATTAAAGTTCTACTCTGAGTAAAGGCTTTGTCACTTACTCCAGTTACTCCTTGGGCCTTGCTGAGGTTGCTTTCTCATCTATAAAATGGGGTCAACGAAACCTGCTTTTCCTAATTCACCATGTTTTAGGGAGAAGATCAAGTGAGATATTGACTATAAAAATGCTCTATAGGAGCACCTGGGTGGCTCACTCAGTTAAGCATCTGACTTCAGCTCAGGTCATGATCTCATGGTCCGTGGGTTCGAGCCCTGTGTCGGGCTCTGTGCTGACAGCTCAGAGCCTGATGCCTGCTTCAGATTCTGTGTCTTCCTCTCTTTGCCCTTTCCCTGCTCACTCTCTGTCTCTTTCAAAAATAAATAAACATTAATTTTTTTTAATGTTCTATAAACTGTCATTAATTTTTTCATTCTTTCCTTCATTCACCAAACGATTATAAGCATTTATGTCTGTGTTAGTTCCTGAGAATCTAAGGATGAAGTATATAGTCCCTTCTCCTGTGTGGTTTTCAGTTTGATGTGGAGATCAACAAGTAAGCACATAATTAAGTTACTGTGACTCATCCTAATATAGCAGTTATAGGTTACCATGCTATGAGAACACAGAAGACTTGGTGGCCCCCAACAGCAGGCTGACACACACACACACACATCTAACAAGAGAGGGATATATTTATCTAGTCACCACACATTTATAGAATTCCTTCTCACTCCATGTGTATCTCTCTCCTGGTTGAAGCATGAATCTCCCTGACTTTTATGTCACCATTTGTTCTCTCTGTCCCCTGTCACTTGACATGTCCACTTTTGGCATGCTTTTCTTACAGGGCCGCAGGGACAGACCAGGTCTGCTGTCCTTTCTTGGGCAAGCATCCCATAGAGGGAATGGGGCCAACTTCCCAGGAAATACAGGCTGCTCTTGCATGCACACAGCTTCAGGGACCAGAGGTCTGCCAAGCCTAACATGCTTCTTCATGTATATATTATTTCTGAAGGCATGGCATGCCATGAAAAATGAGCACAGAGACCCCAATGCTCCCCCTTTCTCCATAAAATGCAAAACTCCCTTCTATCTGCCAGGTATATGCAGAGCTGTGCTCTGGCCCAGCTCCATGGCTACCACAACCTCCTACCAGATGGCAGGAAGCAAGCCTGCAGGAGATCAGAAGAACTGTCTCTTTAAGAACCATTGCACTTTGGGAAAGGCCAGATTGGTGGTGACAGGCAGTGGGACTGCCCACTAGTCAAAGGAGTATGTAGAAGAGAAGACCTCCCCTAGAAGCATTCCCTATGTAGCCCTGGTCACTTCTGGCAGTGCTGTAGTATCCAGTGTACCTTTCTTCCCAAAGAAATGCATCCCTGTGTCCTTGGTTTTTATAGAAGTTCTTTTAACTAACCTTCACGTTGTTACCTTTCCAAGTTAACTGGGGCTCTCTGTTTCCTCTGTAAACGTTCTCACTGATGCCTGTGGAAGGCCTAGTTCTTGCAGCTCAGAGGTTACTCTTTTGTTTGTGTGCAGACTTTCAGTCCCACTAACTGAGTTACTAGTTAACAGTGATTGCTTAATGAGAGTCAGCTGTATATGATCTTATTACCGCTGTAGTTATTGTTACTATATAATTCACTAAAACATGGTGTAAATTGATGAGATATGAAATAGACTTATTTCCATAAAGTTGAGTTGCATTTTTTTGGAAATCCTCAACAGAAGTGAGGAATTTATAAAAAGTGTTGTCAAAGGTGTAGGAGAGATGATTGGACATCGTGTGATGGAAAGTGCAAAGGCCACCTCTGCTCACATGCCCCTGCCTTCGTCCACCTTTTGCCTTCTGCCTAGAATGCTTTCCCCATCTTGTCCTCACACAGAGGCTCTGGCAGATAAGCCTTGCTCTGGGCATGCTTCCCCAACTCTCCCCACAGGACTAACCTACCTCCCTTGCTTTTGGGGTTCCCTAGCATTTATAGACTCCTCTAGAACACCACCTATGACTATGATGGTTACAAAACCATATTTCAAAATGCTTGCCACTCCTGTGGCCACCTTACTGGGACAGGAGTTGCTGGGCTTTGGATTGTGACTTTGCAACTGTGGTCATGACTGTGAACTGACTGGGCATGAGACAGGCCAGCAGCTTCTAATGTGACCTGGCTGCAATCTGTGCCTTAGGGAAAGGGAGCCATGAGGGAGAAACTATACCAATCAAGCCCTTTCTGTTGAGGAATTTGAATGCAGGGTACCGTTGTTGAAGAGGCTTAAGGACAGCCGCAAAGTCAGTGACAGAAGCCAGGTGGCTGACAGAGGACAGAGTGGGGAGCAAGGAACAGGGACAGATTCAGAGGTTGGGGGTGCTGTTGGATCTCAGGACAGTTGTGTTGTGAATGACTGTGCCTTTGATGGTTCGCTCTGTGTCTTTACTTCCCATGTGGCAGTTTAGATCATATAGGACCTCTCTGCAATTTATTTAACAGACACTGTTCTAAGCATCTCATAATCCTTATAATATAGGCACTGCCATTATTTCCACTCTCCAGGGGTGGAGCAGAGAAGATAAAATGACTTTGTCAAGTGCACACTAGTAATTGTCAGAGCCCACATTCAATACTAGGCTGCCTGGATCAGAGTCCAGGGACTTAGTTCTTCTACTACAACACTTCTTACAGGCAGCAAGCAGTTTTTGAGCACGTACCACATCCCAACCCCCAACTAGGTACCTTAGTATTAATTTCAGTTAATCCTGTGTGCATTATCTCATATAATTTTTGCAAAAAACTCTACAAAGTACATATTGATATACCTATTATACAGAAGAGAAAATAGAGGCTCAAAAAAGTTAAATGTGTTGTCCAAGACCAAACAGCTGGCTGGTGGCAGAGCCAACCATGCCTACCTGGAATGGTAAAGAAACAACTCTTGGCAGTTCCGCTCTGAATGATGGAGGCAGCTGAGCCCCCAGCCTTCGGATCTGCCCCTCACAGAGACAACCTGTACAATATCTGTCATTTCAGGAACTGTGAAACATGAGACAGAGCTTCAACACGTTAAGAATTCACAGGCATTTCTAGAGGCTGCAGCTAAAGTGGGGTGTGGGGGAAGGGAAGAGGCAGCACAAAGAATATAGCTTGTTTTAGTTTGAAATGAGATATTTTTTTCTCTCTCATCTTTTGTGCTTTCTACTTAATTGCCTTATGGAGATAAATAAAGCTGGGGAAAATTACATTTGGCAGCCCTCAATAGGGCTTGAATTCATGGTTCTTTTCTTTCGCTAACGGTAGATTTAACTGAGATTTCCTTCTTCTATACTTGCATTCTTTTTTTTTTTTTTATTTTTGAAGACAATGATATGCAAGTTATGCCATAGCCCTGGGCAAATAAAAATGCATAAAAACATATGCACAAAAATATGCAAATAGAAAATAGACCTCTGGGCTAACTAGCCTTCTTGTCTGAAACCATTTACTTAACCTGTCTGGGCTTTCGTTGCATCATTCATAAATCGAGAGATAAGAAATCCAGCCAAAAGCAACATGGTTGCTGGAAAGATCCAGTCAGATGATAATACTAATTTGATTTTCTTTAGACTGTTGTGTTTTCAGATTTTCCTCTTAAAGTCCTCTCACTGGGTCAGGGAGGTGGACTGTTTTATCCCCATTTTACACATAAAAAAACAAAGTTTGTAATGTTAGGTGGCTAGACTCTCCCCACCAGCTAGAATATGGCAACATCAGGACTCCAAGTAAGTCCCTGCCCAGGGACAAGGAGTTGTTAAAATTCTTACAAAACAATACTATACCCAGACAAGGTCACATTACTTATCTTTTTATCTCAATTGGTTTTTTTAGTACAAAATTTTTATCAATTCATTGTTTTAAATTCAAACATGATAGAAATACAAATCTAAGAATGTACCTTTTAATCTCACCTTTTATATATAAACACTGCTAGCAGTTCGCTGTTATCTTTTTCTAGATTTTTTTCCATAACACCACCATTAGCAGTAATATAGTAAGTCACATTCTGATGGCATGTTATAGTTGCAAAAAAGCTTTTACATAAATGATCTCAAGGCATGAATCTCTACCATAATTTCCTTTTCTAATGATTAGCAGGGATGTTGAGCCTATGCCTTTGAGGACAATAAAGACCAAGTGAATGAGATTTGTATCTGCCTGAGGTCATAAGAGTAAGCATTCTAACTGAACTGACTGTTCCCTTCAGACTGGGGAATTGGCTGCCCTCCCTTCAATCAACACTGATGAGCTGTTTGACAGAGCTCAATGGTTATTTTGACATTTCATAGACATAGCCTCAGCTGCTCCAGACAGAAAGAAATCAGCCATCTACCAAACTCTCAACAGCTGGGATCCACAGGTTTCTAATAAATTAATTTGCAAATATTTGGCTTGAACTGAGCCAAAAAGCTGAATATTCTTTATAAAGTTTATTTATTATGATAGATAGAGCAGGGGAGGGGAAGGAGAGGAGGGGGGGCAGAGAGAGAGAGAGAGAGAGAGAGAGAGAGAGAGAGAATTCAAAGCAGGCTTCTCTGTAAGCATGGAACCTGATGTGGGGCTCGAACTCACCAACGCAAGATCATGACCTGAACTGAAATCAAGAGTCTGATGCTTAACTGACTGAGCCACCCAAGTGGCCCTGATTCTTCTAAGAAAGTATGCAAGGTGCATTCAGATTGTTGGCACTAGTGGACCTCAGAAATTACCTGGTCTAGTCTATACCTTTTATTTTTTAGTGAAGAAAACAGAGGTCTAAAGCTGAGAAGAGCTTTAACTTCTATATATAATTCCATCTGGTTAGGAAAGTGTTTTCTGAGTACCAATTATGTGCTAGATTCATTCAAGGTGCTTGGGTTAGATCTGATTCCAGCCTTCAAAGAACTTCAAAGAATCTTGCAAGTCCATGATTCACTGTCTAAAATATCACACAAACAAGAGGGGAAATATTCTAAACATTTTCATGAAAGAGGTGAACCCAACCTCTTTCCATAGCTTTGAAGTATATACCAGAATGAAAGAACCAGTTGAATAACTGACATCCCGATATTACCCTCTGTGACCGCCATCCCTCACAAGCCCTCTCCCTGGTGATCTCCCCAAGCCTTCCACCCGGACTTTGTAACATATGAACTCGCTACCTCACATCATAGTCCCTTCCTTCACCAGACTGTGGCTAATTTCAGAGTAAAGGTTGTGTCATGCTGGTATTTTTATTCCTAGTGCCTAGCATGCCTATTGAATAAATGCTTGCCAATTAATGAATGAATTTCTGCCTCTTTAAGACACATTGCACTTTTCATGGTGTTATACCTGTCTTCCTACATATAATTATAGGAAGAATATATGTATCTGGAGTGTTAGGTCAGATAAGTATTATAGACTTGGGAATATAAATTCAATATACAGGCACACTGACCTCCACATCACATTCTCCCTTCAGGATGTAGCCCATATGTTCATGCTCTGATTTTTGACCATGTCCTTAGTGTTACCTACCAAAATAACAACTGGCACTCTTCTTTGTGGAGTGCCTATAGAAGCAATATTTGGGCTATGGTCTGTTGACCACTGCTAAAATGTGTAAATTAAGTCCCTGTAGTGTATATTTATGACATTCATGCTGCCTCACATCTAAACGCCTAGAGACAAGTCCATGTGAAATCACAGGGAAAATAACCATCCACAAGCTGAGGAGAGAGGCCTCAGAAGAAACTAAGTCATCCAACACCTTGACCTTGGACTTCAATTCTTACACAACTATGAAATGATAAATTTCTGTTGCTTAAGCCACCTAGTCTGTGGTACTTGTTATGGCAGCCCTAGCCAAGGAATACAGGGATAATACATTTTATCTCATGGAGATCTTGTCAATATTCAAAGAGATAATGTATGTAAAGCATTTGTCAAATAATAGGTGCTCCAAAAAAATGTTAGCTTTCCTTTTCCTTGATTTTTCACATTTTTTCTTGTTAACAACTTCCATTTCATCCAATCCCATTATATATCTATATTTTAAATGGGTGAGATTTCAAGTTAAGCAAATCTAAGAAGTGTTTTTGCTTTCAGAGATCTGGGTCTTTTCCCTAAGGAAAAGATAAGGAATGTAAGATGAAAACCTGACCTGTTTAAAAACATTGAAAAAAATATGAAATCTTAGAGGAATATCACTAGTGTTCTGAACTTTTTGCTTTATATCTAATGTCTTACTAATGACTTCTCTCCATGTTTCTGAATGTGGAATGTTTTCTCCTGATATTGAATTTCACCCACTGAAAATGACTATTTAAGATATCTCACACTTAGTCTAAGAAGGAGCTTACCCACAGTAAATGGGTTAAAATCCTGCCCTTGAAATTTTTTTGTTGTTGATAATATTATCTCTGTGCCATGGAATATGTGTTGACTTAGAGGTGCAAATCACAGGAGTACCAGAAACATCTAAAGATAAAATGTCTTGAGATACGTGTTGACTAAAAGTGCTCGGGAAAAACCACTGAAAATAAAAGCGTCTGGGCCTGGGTGGCTCACTTGGTTGAGTATCCAACTCTTGATTTCGGTTCAGGTCATGATCTCATATGATCCTGCATGTTTGAGCCCCGCACAGAGCTCTGCACTGACAGTGTGGAACCTGCTTGGGATTCTCTCTCCTCCCCCCACCCCTCTATGCCCCTGTTGTACTCGTGCTAACTAAATAAATGAAACTTTAAAAAAAAAAAATAAATAAAAACATCTGGTCCAAAGCCAACCAAAGCTCTTTGAGTAATTCCTAGAAAAATTCTTTGTGATTTTTACTTATGAGATAGGCAAAAGTTTAAGTTTATTAACACTTAGTGTTGGTGAGGTAGGTAACAACAAGAACAAAAAACCAACAGACGCTTTTATATACTGACAATGGAATTGTAAATTGTTTCAATAATTTGAAGAGGAATTTATTAATATATATTTTTTTATTTTTATTTCTGAGACACAGAGAGACAGAGCATGAGTGGGAGAGGGGCAGAGAGAGAGGGAGACACAGAATCAGAAGCAGGCTTCAGGCTCTGAGCTGTCAGCACAGAGCCCGACACGGAGCTCAAACTCACAAACTGTGAGATCATGACCTGAGCCGAAGTCAGTCACTCAACCGACCCAGCCATCCTGGCGCCCTGAATTTATTAATATTCATAAAACTTCAAATGTACATGCTTTTAACTACAATTTCACTGCTAAGAATCTTTCTATAGACTTACTGACATATGCAAGTCATTATAGCATTAGTTTTAAGAGTTTTAAAAAAGAAGGAAAGCAATCTAAAGGTCCAAAAGCAAGGAACTAGAAAAATTATGGTATAACCACAAAACAGACTACAAAATAACCATGAACATAGGTATGCATGGACTGGCAAAGGAAGATCTCCAGGGTGAAAGGGGTCAAAAAATTAACTAACAGTATGAATAGTTTATTTCCATATGTGTACATGGAAAAGCATGTATGTGGTATATGTGTGAGAGATTTACTTCCTAGAAAGATTAAAAATGTGTTAATAGGCATTATTTCTGGAAAGTAATACTAGGACTAGCAGGAAAAATGGCTTTTGCTTTTAATTCTGCATGTTCTCTGTATTTTTAAACCGTTTACTTGTGTTACTTTTATTTAAAAATATATATGCCCTATTTATTTTAAATTTTTTTTAAACATTTACTCATTTTCAAGAGACAGAGAGAGACAGAGCGTGAGTGGGAGAGGGGCAGAGAGAGAGGGAGACACAGAATCCAAAGCAGGCTCCAGGCTCTGAGCTGTCAGCACAGAGGCCCACGCAGGGCTCAAATCCACGGACTGCAAGATCATGACCCGAGCTGAAGTTGGACACTTAACTGACTGAGACACCCAGCGCCCCATATGCCTTATTTATGATGAAATCTTCTTAAACTCAAGATCTCTTTCATATGAGAATCCACCAACATCTCTTTGAGTCACCCTGATCACTAATGGGAGGATGAAAACAGGTAGATGTTAAAATCAACATTTGAGATACCTGTTCTAATTCAAAATTAAGTTGGCTTTTTTTATATCCAAAATGGGAATAAAATATTAAGGAAGAGAAATTTATTGGTTATCTATGGCTGCATAACAAATCACCCCAAACTTAGTATCTAAAAACAACACTTATTACTTCACAACTTCTGTGGGTCCCTGGCTCCACTGGATGGAGAATTCCTAACAACTTCCAGTTTGGTGCTGCCCAATTAGAATTGACTTTGCCTCAAATAACCTATTAAAATTTTCAATATGTGATGGGGTTCAAGGCAGGCAGTCCCCAAATAGGCAATTTTGGCATACTGATTATTTTGAATTAAGGTTACTTAAGAAATAACCAGTGCAAGAAGAATGCTCTGGGGGCACCTGGGTAGCTCAGTCGGTTGAGTGTCCAGCTCTTGGTTTCAGCTCAGGTCATGATCTTGCAGTTCATGGGATTGGGCCCCGCATTAGGCATTGCACTGACAATGCAGAGCCTGCTTGGGATTCTCTCTCTCCCTCTATTTCTGCCCTTCCCCTGATCATGCTTTCTGTCTCAAAAAATAAATAACCTTCAAAAGAAAAATTTTTAAAAAAGAATACTCTGTTCTCCTGAGACCAGGAAAAAAATTCCCCATGTGAAGGGTACCCTCCCTGCACCTGGAGGGGTAGAGGCATCCTTATTGCCAGAGAGAGAGAACTCAGGGATGAGAAGGCTGTATAAACAAACCTTCCTACTTCTTGATTAATTTGCTGCCTCAAGCCCAAACATCTTTATCTTGTCAACTCTTCACAAATTTATTGTTTCTTTGTCTAAAATGTGTAAAAGTGGCCTGCTTTGATCGTTTGAAACTCATTTTTTTTAAATTTATTTTTGGGAGAGAGAGTGCAAGCAGGGGAGGGACAGAGAGAGAGGGAGACACGTAATCTGAAGCAGGCTCCAGTCTCTGAGCCGTCAGCACAGAGCCTGACACAGGGCTCAAACCCACAAAGCGTGGGATCATGACCTGGGCCAAAGTCGGATGCTTGAACAACTGAGCCACCCAGGCGCCCCTGAGTCTCATTTTTATGAGTTCACTTACATATGAAATTAAATTTTTCTTCTGTTTATCTGTCTCAGGTCAATTTAATTATTAGGTTGGCCAAAGAACCTAGAAGGGAAGGAGGAAAAAATCTTCCTCCCCTACGTATGCCTCAGTTTATCTTTTAACAATGCTAACGGGAGATAGGAAGGATATTAATGCTTACTGAGGGCCTTCTTTGTGCAAGAGGTACTACCTTCATCATCAAGTCTCCCAATAACCCTGTGCAGCCTTATGGATGAAGACAGAGAGACTCACATTAGGTAATTAGAATAACTCCTCACAACTCAAAGCTACAAAGTGATGGAGCCTCGGTGTCCATTGACATCAATTCCACAGCTCTTTCTTATGGAGGTTTATATTAAATGATTTTGGCTTCCCAGCACCCACATAATCCTTTTTCCTGCTTTATTTTTCTTAACAGCCTTTATCTCATACACTTGTTTTCTGTGTATGAGAAACTTGTTTCTTAGCAGCCTTTATCTCATACACTTGTTTTCTGTTCATCTCCTTCTTTAGCATGTAAGCTCTCCGAGAATGAGGGTTTTGCCTATTTTGTTCATTGTTGTATTCTTAATACATAACAACAGTGCCAGGTGCTTACAGGGCACTCAGGAAGCATGTGTTAAATGAATACATTTTTTTTAAAGCCTTTAAAACATTTTCTAGTTATTAAGTGAACAGAGACACATTTCCAAACTGTGTCTATATATTATTGTAACTCAGTAAGTCTACTTTCCTCCGGAGAAAAATGTAGCTGCATTGGCTGCAAAATGTATTTAAATAAATCTAGGATAATTTGCCTTTTCATTAAATTTTCTCAGGCTCAGGTTTTCAGGCCACTGTGTTTTAGCAATCCTGAACCTTGAGTCTGAGAGACCTGGGTTGAAGCACCAATTCTGTGTCTTGCTAACTCTGTATCTTCTGAGTAGGTCACAAACCTTCCCTGACCAACAGTTCCTCACTTGCAAAATGCTGATTAGAATACATCTCAGAGTTCTTGCAAGGAATTAAAAACTATAGTGCCTTAAAAACTGCAAAGTGACTTGTAAACTGTAAGGTGGCTTTGAACTTGGAGGTATACAAAGCCCTCTGGGGGTTTTGCAAAGAGCCCAGACTGTTAATTCTGCATCTGAATAATTTGCCTTTTTGTCCTCTTTATATTCCCCACCAGGAATAGAAATCACCTAATAAAGGATGCCTGAATGAATGACATTGAGAAATCACAGAAGTTGATAAAGGAACAATTGAGTATTCTCTGCGAAGATGGCGTCTCATTTGAAATTCTAAGTGAGGCTGAGCTGGGAACACATAATCCTTCAAGGGTTTATGAAGTTTAATTGGTTTGTCTGAGGTGACTAGAGCTATAAAGAGAAAAATCAAAAGAAAATTGAGAAAGGTTAGGTGTCGCCATATGATTCAAATGAAACGTCTAATTTAATGTTTTAACAGTTTCCTGCGTATCTTCCCTCTTCTCCAACTCCCACCCAACATTTTAAGAATCTGACCTTCAGGGACAGATAGAGAGCTACAAAGAAGACGGTGGCACAATTCCTTTTAAAGAACAAATGTGTTTCTGGAACACCCTGGGTAAATTGAATTTTTATATGTTGAACACCCTAAATTAAGTCATATTTAAATGCACTTGGGGTGCTGACTCTGGCAAATTAAAATGAAAACAGTAGAATAACATAGATATCATTTATCAAGGTAACTTTTGTTTTTGAGAGAGAGAGAGAGTGAGCCCAAGAGTGAGCATGCATGAGTCAGTGGGGGAAGGGCAGGGAGGATCTTAAGCAGACTCCATGCCCAGCCGAGAGCCTGATTTGGGGGTCAATCTCATGACTGTGAGATCATGACCCAAGCCAAAAGTAAGAATAGGTTGCTCAACTGACTGAGCCATACAGACACCCTTCAAGGTAACTTTTGAACATGCAATCTTTTATATACATTATCCTAATCACACAATAACTCCACAAGTTAGGAAAATTCTCATTATACAGATGATGGAATTGAGGTAGGGAGTTTCAGAAATCTGTCCACTTCCACACATATAGAAAGTGAGAAAGCCAATATTTAAACTAGATTCAAGTCTAGCCTACTAAAACACAGGTGCCTGGAAAGAGGAAGCTTTTGGAAAAGTGATTAATTTCCCTCTAAATTTTAAAGAAAAATAACCAAAGTTTTGTTCCTTTCAGGTGACTAGAAATGTCCACAAGTTTGCGTATGATTCGTTTTTATCTTCTCTCTCTCCCACTGAAGTCCATCTCTGAGTGTCAGTAGGATCTATCAGAGAGCAAGTGGATGGATTACTTCCTCACTTACCTGCACTGGCTTCTCACTGCCTACAGGGTTAAGTCTTTTCCAATTTCATCCAAAGCCTTTAGGATCTCCTCCTGACCACCTATCTCTGGTCTTATCTCTTCTACTTCCCTATAAATCCCTAACTAACTGTGGTTTCCAAAATGCTCTAGGCTCTGTCTCACCTCTGCCTGGAATGATTTCTTCCTCTTGTCAGTCTGATAAACTGAAGACTTATCTTCAAGATTCAGCTCTAATATCACCTTCTCTGGGAAGCCTTTGTGATCTTCCCACACAGAAGCACCTTCCCTTCCATGACATCTCTGAGTACTCATATCTTTCCTGGGATCATTGTTGTGTCTTCTCTAGACCACAAACAACTTGAAGGGGACAAGTATGAATGTCTCCAGTACCCAGTGTAATGCTGGATTAACCAGTGATTTAGGAACCCTTTCAGAGCTCACCACCAGCCCTGTGGACTTCATTACCTCAATAAGGTATAGAGAAAAGAAACCTGTGCCTTAGGCCTCATTCTCTCTCTTTTTTTTTTTTTTAATTTTTTTTTTAACGTTTATTTATTTTTGAGACAGAGAGAGACAGAGCATGAACGGGGGAGGGTCACAGAGAGAGGGAGACACAGAATCTGAAACAGGCTCCAGGCTCTGAGCTGTCAGCACAGAGCCCGACGCGGGGCTCGAACCCACGGACTGTGAGATCATGACCTGAGCCGAAGTCGGATGCTTAACCGACCGAGCCACCCAGGCGCCCCAACCTTAGGCCTCATTCTAACCCCCAAGTGTTTTCATTTTTTTTTTCTTCCTCTCCAGAGGTCTGGCAGGTCTTTTTGTAAATAGTATATCCTCAATGTTCCTTGGATGCAAGGATGAATGACTTGGTTGACCAGATGTTCCAGAATTCTTGAGCTCCCCAGTGTAGATGGACACTTTCCTCAGTCCCTCTTCACTTATGCATTCCTTATCTTTCAAACAAATATATGAGAAAACCAAAGTATACTTTTTGTAGGTATCTCAAATTTGGTCAGTCCCTCACCGCCCTCTTGTTTGATGTTGCCCTGAGCAGCTCTTAACCTTAGAAGAGTCTCCTAACTCTCTGGCCTTTTAGTGACCTCCCAAGATAAAGGTAAAAACCAGCTATTAGGCCGTTAGGTGTTTTACACACAAAAACCTCATTTTATTGTTACCATCTTCCCAGTTTTGCAGATATGGAAACTGGAAGGTTTGGAAAGTTTTTCTTGACTTATAAAGGGTTGAGCTAGAATTTGTCCTCAGGCTCCTTGATTCTCAAATTCATGCTTTCTCCCACTGCGTCCATAATATTGTTCTAGTCTCAGGGGCTAATGGTGAAAACTGAGAAAGATAATGACAGTGGAATTGCTCTGGAGAGTGTAAAATGCTATAGAGATGTTAGATTAAAAACAATTCATAAAAACATCAACAATATGTAATATCTTATATAGAGTGTGAATCTTGAGTAAGATCACTCCCTCAGAGATGAAAAAATATGAAGCAAAAACGGTATCTTAGAAAAAACAAATTCAGCAGACAAAACAAATTAATAACTGACCTGGGACATTTCATGTGCCTTACTTAATCCTCTGTAAATGCCCAGAATTAATCCCAGGTTTATAAAATATGGTTTTGGCTAGAAGAGACCTAAATGGTCAGAGAGCCCAAATTTCTCATTTTATTGAGCTACAATTGAAATGCAAAGAGGGAAAGTGGCTTGTCACATAGCAGTGTCTGGAGCTAGAGATCCAGAGTTTTGATATGGAATCTGTGCCTATTCACATGAACTACTGCACTTAGAGGACTGTAAAGGGAATCTAGTCTGCACCCCAGCCCATCAGAGCTCAGCAGGAGCGCCCTCCCGCTTTGGTTTTCAGTTACAATGGACTGAGCTTACCTCTTAAGTTTTAGAAATTTGAGTGTGGGTGTGCTGAATCTTCCCTTCCCAAGGGCAATTATGTCTCAAAATTGAGTTATTGCTTATGAAAATATCTTGATTCATAGCGAGAAAGACACTCATGGTTTTGTACCTGGAGCAGATGAAGTATGCAGCTTGGAATGCAAAATTTCATCTCCAAGGGAGAGCAGCTTGATGTTTTACGTAGATGCATCTGCTTTTCCTCATTATTCCTCTGCTAGTCAAAAAGGCTGCCTTGAGCTAATTTCTTTCTAAATAAAATCTTTCTAATCTGATTTTCCACCCTATATGGATTTCAGATGGAAATGATCCTTATCCTGAAAATTAAAAATACTTTTCCCTGTATTTCAATGTGCAGTGGAGCTAATAACCTAGAAGGCCTTTGAACAGAAAGTCTGAGAGCTGATTTATTTGAATTTGTTACAGCAGACAATACCAGAAAGCCTATTGTGTATTAGACATGCCAGGGGTGAAAAGAGGCAGGAGACAGGGGTCATGAACTAAGAGCTCAGGATTTGAAATCAGATTTGAGTTTATGTTTCAGAAGTACCCCCACTAGCATTGTTACTAGGCAAGATCTTTAACTTTCTGAGCCTCATTTTCCTCTTTTATAAGTAAGGATGATCAATCTCATAGGGCCATTGTGAGGAATGAAAGAGAAGAAAAGTGGCTAATATTTAATGAGCACTTACTCTGCTCCTGGCATAGTGTTAAGTCCTTTACATGCATTATCTTATGAAACCATCACAATTTTATGAGGTAGGTGTAATTATGTCCTTCATTTTATAGATTACAAAATCAAGGCTTATGTTAATTAATGTACAAATTTGCACTAAAATTACAGGTAAAAATAGGACTTGAACTTGGATCTAATTGACTCCAAAGTCCATGCTTTTTCTAAACCACTCCACTACCCATTGAAAGTTTGTATTTATATCTTTATTTACAGCTACATCTAGATTATTCATATCCATACCTATATCCATTTTCATGACCCAGATATGTCTATCCTGCTATCATCCTTCTACCTTTCCTATCTAGCATGATAGCTGGCACATAAATAATACAGAAGCTAATACAGTGCATGCTAAAAGCCATATCGGTAAGTGTGATAAGGGTTCAGAGAAGGGTGAAATCACATTATGCTTCAGTGGTCAGAAGAGCTTCAAGGAAGAGATGAAACTAGTGTTGAGTTTTGTAGGATGGTCTGACTAGCACTGTTAGTTTCCACATTTCCCTTCCTCCTTAGTAACAGAATGCCCTGTTGAATGATATGGTTGCCAGCCTCCCTAGCAGATAAGTGTGGAAGCTAGGTATGACTAAGTTTGGCCAGGGATAAGTGAATGCATATGTTATATAGTAATTCCAGAGAGCTTGTTAATGGAAGGGAGTACACTATTGTCCATCCCTTCCTTCATCTTATTGTTTGGAATTTGAGCACGGTGGCTGGAATTCGGACAACCCCTTGGACTCTGAGGGTGAGGAATACATCCTAAGAATGGCAGAGGAGAGAACTGGTTGGGGCATGGGTTCCTGATCATTTTGAAGTTGCCATGCCATCCCTGGGCTGCCTATCTCTGGGACTTTCTTATGTGAAAGAAAACTAATGTCCAATCATTAAGCTATTATTATTTTGGGTCACATGCAGCGAAGACACTGATACAGACAGAGCTTGCTAAACTGAGGAATCTATCAGTGTGAGCAAGGTGGAGAGAAAGTAAATTTTTGCCAGTTCCTTACAAGTCTGGGTTCCATTTGGAGATGACTGAGTTGAAAATCACCTGCTACCAGTTACATTCTATGTGATCTTAGGTAAGTTCTTTCATAGAAAGTTCTGAGCACCCATTTGTGTGTGTGTGTGCTCACATGCATTTCTCACACCAAGTAATTTCTTCAACACCTGCTGGGTGTTCCATAATTCCACTCAATTCTGATACTAATTTGCTGGAGATAACATCAGATTCCACAGGTTAAGGGCTCAGTCCCACAAACCACCCTCTACTTCAGATGTCAGTCACAAACCCAGGTTGTTACCTGTACTTCTGACCAACTGGCTGTAAATCACAAGTTTCCATATTCCCCTCTTTGTGTTGGATTAATTTGCTAGAGTGGCTCATGGAACTCAGGAAATGTGTTTACTCACTATTGATTTATTACAAGAGGTATTAAAGGATACAAATCAAAAGCCAAATGGAAAAGATGCATAGGGCAATGTATGGGGGAAGGGTGCAGAACAACGATGCCCTCTTCAGGGGCACCATTCTCCCACAAATCTCCACACGTTTACCAACGTGGAAGCTCTCTGAACCCTGTATTTTGTTTTCTTAGAAGGCATAAACGTGATTGATTAAATCAGTGGTCATTGGTGACTGAACTCAATCTCAAGCCTCTTTTCCTTCCCCAGAGGTCAAATGGTGGGACTGAAAGTTCCAACTTCCTAATCCCTTCTGACAACCAGCCTCCATCCTTAGACATGGTCCCAAAACTCATCTCATCAATGTAATGGAAGACATCTTTATTGTTTTCATCGCTTAGGAGATTCCAAGGGCTTTAGGAGGTTTGTGCCAGAAATAAAGACTAAATAAATATTTCTTATTACAAATTACAATGTTATACTTCACCTATCCTCAGTTTCCCAGTCTGTAAAGTGGGACAGTCATATCTACCCCCTGGGATTGTTGTGAGAATGGGAGAGAATATTTAACATTAGATGAGTCCCTTAACTTTCTAGCCTTTGGGACACATAGTTCTCAATAAATGGTGGCCGTTATCATTATCCTCTAGGCTGATGATGCCTTCTGTGACTAGGGATGTATAGGAGCATTGCCAGCACTGGCTGCATCTTTGGCCCTCTATCTTGTCCAGGTCTGTGTAAAGACCTCCGTCAGGGCTACATGTTCCAAGCCCCTTGGAGGTTAGTATGCCCTGATGGGAATGCAGGAAGGCTTGTTCTGGTCTTCCCTTTGGCACACAGACGGCACCACTTCACGTGACTACTGTTTAACCTCACTACAATATGCCTCACTCTATAAAAGCTGTAGATTAAGGTCTGGGCTTTGTGGAGAATAGCTTCATAGCACCTGGATGTCACCTGCTCCATCCCCTAATGTCAGTAAGTAACCCTGAATAAAATGACTCCTGCTATGGAGTTATTTGCTTCATTTTTCAGTCTTAAAGTGACTTATTAGTTTGGAGGATACTTTACTGACTCTTCTCTACCTTCTAACAGAATGATTAAAATTCTAGTGCTTTGGACACTAGGATTCTAATCAGAAGATCTAGGATATGCTTTCTTTCTTCCTTTCTTTCTTGCACATGCATGGTGCATATGCATGGTGAGGGGCAGAGAGAGAAGGAGAGAGAAAATCTTAAGCAGGCTGCATGCCAGGTATGGAACCTGATGTAGGGCTTGTTCTTGATCTCACAACCTTGAGATCATGACAGGAACTGAAATCAAGAGTCAGATGCTTAACCAAATGAGCCACCCAGGCGCCCCTAGAATAAGCTCTTTCGGTGATTTCCTTGCTATTTAGCTTTGGACAAGTCACTTTTTGAGCTTTACTGTCTCTATCTGTAAAATGGGCACAATAACCTGCCACTCATAGATTTTTTTTGAGAGAATTAAATGAAGTAAAGGTGACACCTAGGGCGTTGGGAAGCTGTGGTTGTCCTCACAATCCTGTAACCTTGCATTCTTCTAGGGTCTGGTATATTCAAGGTTCTGCCTTATCTAGTCAATTGGACATTGAACGAGCTCCAGACAGCCTTAAAGTCTCTTTTATAGTTGGGAGCTTGGACTGCTGGTGAGGCCCTGATATCTCGTCAGTTCCAGGAATCCCATTTTTTGCAAGCATATAGTGCTAAGGTCTCACTGGTACCTGCTGGACTGTGAGGCAGTAACTGCCAGTGGTTAAGAACACAGGCTTTCAGGGACACCTGGTGGCTCAGTTGGTTAAGTATCAGGTTCTTGATTTAGACACAGGTCTTATGGTTTGTGGGTTCAAGCCCGTATTGGGCTCTGTGCTGACAGTGCAAAAAACAAAAAGAACACCAATAACAACACAAAAGAACACAGGCTTTCAAATCAGACTTGTCTTTAAATCACTCTTTGCTCAGTCTAACTTTGTGACCTTAGGAAATCCTTTTAATTCTCTGAGCTAAGCTTCGATTTCCTCATCTGTGAAATAGGGATAACAACAATCGCTTTCCCTGGTTGACATGAGACTCAGCTGAGCTGGTGTAAGTGGAAAGCTCTCTACAAATGCCATATGTTATACTTAATGTGATTTCCTGGTTCCCCCCTTTGAGTCAGCTTTTATTAGGACTCTGTCTCGCATTCAGCAGGAACTAACCTGAATATTCAGCAGTGGTGGGCACAGAGAGGGGAAAAGCTTCCTGCAGGCATGCTGTTTCTATAGCACCTATCTGCTAAATCTCTGGGGGCCTCAGAAACAGACCCCGGATGGAAGGGTCAGCTAAGAGGTGAAGACAGATCATATAATCTGCCTCTGGGTGGCCTCTGGAAGAAGGGAGGACCTCTGAAATCTCCTAGTGTCTAAGGCATTCAGGTAGAAATTCTGCAGATCTGGGCTAATGGAGCCTGCGGTTGCCATAGGAACTGTTTGGCATTTGGTAGCTGTAGAGGCTTCTCCCTTCTACACTATGCAATGATGATGTCTGAGGTCTGGAAGGAACATTAAAGATCACTGAGCACAAACGGGGAAACTAAGGCCAAAAGAGGGAAAGTTTTGCCAACGACATAAGGTTGCTCGAGTTCTATAATGTCTAGTCTAGCGCTTCTTCATGAATTTATTCTTAAAACAAATATTCACTGAACACTTACTATGTAGAAAGACATGTCTAGGTACGGAAGGTGCAGAGATCAATGACGCACAGTCCTTATTATCTAAGTCAGGTCTAGGGGACAAAGACATAGGCCAGGTGAAGGAAAAGACTCCTCTGCTCCTTCTACTCACCAATTAATGGAAAACTCCTGTTTTTCCTCTGCTTCTTTCAACACCTTTGATACCGGATGTATGGATTTGCCACACCAAGCTATTTTCCCATTGTTAGTAGGCCCTGATTTGGTATCCTACAATTTAATTCAATTCTGATGCCACCTTAGCTGCAGTTAGGCTCATATCCCATAGGTTAAGGACTCAGCTTCACAAGACTTCCCCCCTTTCCCCTCAAATACCAGTTACAAATCCCGTTTGTCACCTGTACTTCTGATTGACTGATTATATATTGAGGGTTCCCACAACCCCTCCTTAGGTTTATATTTGCTAGAATAGCTCATAGAACTTGGCAAACAGTTTACTTAATAGAGTATCAGGTTTTTGTTTTGTTTTTTGTTTTTCGTTTTAATTAATAAAAGCATACAACTCAGGAATAGCCAGATGAAAAAGATGCATAGGCCAAGGTATGTGGGAAGGGGTGAGTGAGGAGCTTCCATTATGCCCTCTCCAGGCACGCCACCTGTTTAACATCTCCACCTGTTTACAATTCCAGAAGCATTCTGAACACTTTCAGTTAGTTTTTTTTTTTTTTTAAAACAGAGGCTTCATTATGTAAACACGATTAATTAAATCACTGGCCATTAGTGACTGATTCAACCTCTAGCTCCTTTCCCCACCCCAGAAGTCAGGGATGGAGCTGAAAACTCCAAACCTCTAAACCTGGGATTCATTCACCTAGCAACAAGCTTTATTCTGAAGCCCCCAGACCCCAGTCTCATTAGCATACAGACTGGTACTTATCAATTTGGAGATTCCAAGGGTTTTAAGAACTGCATGCCAGGAAAGGGTGGCAGAAACCACATTTTTTTTTTTTTAATTATGGCACACCACGTTTTAAGAACTCTGATAGGAGGACCAGGGGAACAACGGTGGAAACTTCTAAGCACTGGACTTGTCAGGAATACCTGGCAGAAGGGGAAGATACATTCAAATGCAAAGTACAAATAATCTAGATGAAGGCAGGTGGAGGTAAAATGTACCAAGTAAAGTGAACATCATGTACAAAGATCCAGAGGAAGGAGAAAACTGGATGTGTGTTCTAGAATTTAAAGCAGTTCAGCCTGGCTAGAGAAGAGTATACAGTGAAAGGGCAGGAACAGATAAATCCAAAAAGGAAAGTTAATAAGATCCAGATCACAAAAGGCCTTGAAAACCTGTATCAGGGATCTGGATTTCATTTCGTAGGCAATAGAATGATCTTTTAAAGAAAAATTTTTAATGTTTTTTAATTTATTTTGAGAAAGAGAGAGAGAGAAACAGAGAGAGGGTGGGGGAGGGGCAGAGAGAGAGGGAGAAAGAAAATCCCAAGCAGGCTCCCGGCAGTCAACACAGAGCCAAATGCTGGCTGAAACTCACCAATCCTGAGATCATTACTCGAGCCGAAATTAAGAGTCAGATGCTTAACCCACTGAGCCACCCAGGTGCCCCAATAGAATGATCTTTTAATAGCTTTGCTTTAGATGTTCTATGAAGACTTTCTTTTTATGAAACATGATAGCTATTTTAAAAAACATCTAGAATTTTATAGATATAAGCCAAATATGGATAGACATTAACGACTGTCAACATTTTGTTACTTAGCTTGTATGTGTAAAGATGTTCATTATACTACTGTTTGGGTAACTTTTCTTCATGTATGAAACTTTTTTATAATAACGAAGTTTAGGGGAAAATGACTATGGTTGTTCCACTATGACCTTGAATGGCTTGGGCCAGGTAGCTAGTCAATGCGCTGGTAATTTATGCCTAATTTCCATAAACAAGTGGCCAGTTCAGTTATTTTTAAGTTACTGCTGATCTTCTTGGAACCCATGATTTTTAAATCCAATAATGCCTCTATTCCAGGCAATAGTTATTTATTGAGCACCTTCTCTGTTCTAGGCATAGAAACTCAAGTGAAAAAGAAGATATGGCTCCCGCTCTCCTGGCTATTTCAGTCTAGGAGGAGACGTAATTAAGTAAACATACCATTAGAATTCAGTGGAGTAGAACATAGAAAAATGTTCAGACTGGTGTCAGAGCACATGTGAAAACCTGACATGACTAGAGCCATTTTAAAATGGAGTCTGAGTGGCCATAGTAGAGAAACCAGCCTACTTACCTTTGTTTGAACTGGGTTGAAATTTTTGCACTGTGCAAAACAGTGACTGTTGTAAAAAATTTTTTTTAATGTTTATTTATTTTTGAGAGAGACAGAGCACAAGTGGGGGAGGGGCAGAGAGAGAGAGAGGTAGAGACAGAATCTGAAGCCTGCTCCAGGCTCTGAGCTATCAGCACAGTAGAGCTCAAACCCACAAACCATGAGATAATGACCTGAGCCAAAGTCAGATTCTTAACTGACTGAGTCACCCAGGCGCCCCAAAATAGTGACTGTTCTAAACAGAAATTTGAGAAGTCAGGAGGCAAATACATTTTAATCACAACACTGATAGTTATGGATTTTCTGAAGATAAAATCAGCTGTTAGCTACCTAGGGTTGCTTAGCTTGTTAACACCCAGAGAAAATTTATTAACACCCATAGAAAAACTATTAATTTCTCTCAACTCATGTAATTGCCCCCTTTGTTTTCCTCATAAAAACCTTGTTTTCACCCTATAAGCAGGAACTTTATTTTTTTAAAATTTATTTATTTTGAGAGAGAGAAAGAGAAAGAGAACAAGTATGTGAGCAGGGGAGGGGCAGAGGGAGAAAGAGTATTATTTGGATATTTACCCCAATCTGTGCTCCCTGAATTGCAATTCTTTGATTCCAAACAAACTCTCTTTTGTCTCTCATTGTGGCTCTTTTGTTTTGCAGGTTGTCCTATCCAAGTCTGTGCTGATTAAAACAAGAAAACTTGGAGTTCCTGGGTGGCTCAATCAGTTGAGGGTCTGACTCTTGATTTTGGCTCAGGTCATGATCTCAGGTTCGTGGAACAGATCCCATGCTGACCGTGGAGCCCACCTAACAGTCTCTCTCTCCCACTTCCCCTCTTCCCCACTCGCTCTCTTTCTAAAATGAAATAAAATAAAATAAAATAAAAATAAAACAAGAAAACCTTACCCCTTCTATGATCTGGATGATTGGAAGAGGCACACACATCAAGGGTCATGTTAGTGACTGAAGTTGGGAGTGGTTAAATAGCTCTGAAATTTCTGAGCCTAAATGAGTTAGCATGTATGTCATGAAATGAGATAGTATATTTTACTGATATCCCCACTCCTCCCGCCCAGAAAAAAAAATCCCAAAAAACAAATAGTAAGCTAGCCTCTCCTGCTGTCATTCATCTAATGATTTTTCTGTTTATTATGGGATATAAGTTGTTATGGTGATGCAAGCTGGGACTGAATTGAGAAGGGATTGTAGAAAAATAATGCTGACTGGGGTTCAATTATAAAATATATGTGGTGTTTTGATTCTCTGTATCTGGCCTAAAGTGACACCCCGGATACTCCAATGTGGCTGTTTAGCTTTTTTAGGACAAAATTAAGTTTCCTAACTTGCCACCAGTTAAGAGAAATGGGAACAGAGGCAAAGAAGTGGGTAGGAGAAACAAGGACACATTAAAACATTTCTTTACCTCTACTTGTGATTGACTCTGGTGGCAATGTTAAGTTTCTTGGGAAGTTTTCATTATTATTTAAAAGGGAAGGATAAAAAATGTATTTTATAGTTTAAGAAATCTATTTCCTTAATTCATAAGAAATAAAGGAAATCCCTCAAAGGCCATGTAGATGTAGTCATTTCTGTAGAAATCCTTTGTTGAAAGAGGCCAAGAAGAAGTCAAGAGGACGGAGGGATGTAGCTCCATGGATGTGCAGCTAGAGGGTGGGGAACGTGAAGTGAGCGGAGATAATACAGACCAAATTAACATGACAGCCTTTTGCAAGAGAGGCATCTAAATCAACAGCTGCTGTTTCTGTAAGTGTTAAAGTTTAGAAAAGAAGGCAGGAAAGCTGGGAAGATGGGTTTCACCAAGTGAGAAAGGGTATCCAATGGAGAGCATCACACGTCTGGCTTTGCCTTAGCTTCTTCATGCTGTTGATGCTTCTAGTTGGGTCAGAGACTTTTGCTTTCAAAGCACAGTTGTGTTGATAGGACAGATCCATTATTCAGAAGAGAAAACTGCCTTCATAGCCATCCCAGTGGATCCTTCTCGATCTGTCATTCTTTATCAACTAGCCCAAGGTCAACAAATAAACGGCTCATTGGGGTTAACTGTGCAGTGAGTGTACCAGGCAATGTGATGGCTGTTTCTCCACTCTACCCTCCAGGAGGCTGCCCCAAACTCAGCCAGATGCTCACTCAGAAGTTTCAGCTGTTCATAACAAGATTCTAAGAATTTGGAATGGTTCTAGATGGGCCCCAAGTGTCCGTAGAAGGTTGTCTATATGGAATGGGGGTATTAGACCTCAGACTAGCTGTCAGTTTCCAGCTGGATGGTTGTAAGAATTGTCATATTTTAACACCTCCTTTCTGTTTGTTCTGCCCATCCCATCCCTGTCTGGATACAGACAAGAATGGCAGGTTCTGTCATGCTCAAGGCCTGAACAATCCTGGGTCAGGCTGAAATGTAATAGAAACATCACCAAATGGAAGCAGGAATGGTCTAGAATTGATCCTTTGGTTCAAGCTTGTATCCATTCGGGTGGCTGGGGGCCAGCCATGGGACCTGTGTACCAGCCAAGTAGTTCTATCTGAGCAGTGAGCAGGGCCACGCCCAGGGATCGGATCAATTACTACAGTTTTTAAGCAAAATACCTTCTTGCTCAAAATCCATGCTTATCAAATATTCTGGCTATGATTCAATTCACATCCAGGGGCCTGGAGGGTGAGCTACTGTGATGATCTTGTCCTCTAAGCAGCCAGGATTTTTATCACCACTATCCAATTCCACAACATTTCTACTGACCCACAAAGCAAGACTGCACCTGCTACCAGTCACTCCCTATTTCTCCCTCCTCCCCACTCCTGACAACCATGAATCTACCTTCTGTCTCTGTGAACCTGCCTGTTCTGGACATTTCACATAAATGGAATCCTACAATATGTGACCTTTTGTGTCTGGCTTCCTTCACTTAGCATAATTTTTTCAAGGTCCATCTATATTGTAGCATTTATCAGCACTTCATTCCTTTTTATCATCCAGTAATATTCCACTATATGGACAGATCACCTTTATTTACCCATTCATCAGCTGATTTGTTTTTCCTTTTGGATTATTATGAATAATGCTGCTATAAACATTCATGTACATATTTTAGTGTGGGTATATACCCAGAAGTGGAATTGCTAGGTCATATGGCCATAACTCTATATTTAATGTTATTTTAATTTTCAATTAATGAGTTGGCTTTCTCATCACCTATCAGTCTCTTATGAGCTTATTTGTTTGAGTTCATATAGGAGAGACGGGGCTATCTGGTGAGCTGACAAAATCAGGCCCTAAACCTCCAAGACTCGAGTCCCCACGTTCTTCTGGCCAGCAGCCATGTTTTCTGGAAATGTTTATAGGCATATTGAAGATGATCATGTTGCCCACAAATTGTGCTTCATTAAAAAGAAGCTTTAAGATAAAGACTGCATTTGTTTCCATGGAGATACAGCAGCCAGATTTAGCTTTGTGTAGAGATGCCCTTGATTGTGTGTCAGAGGAGGCTTCTCCAGATGCTGTGCTCTACCTCCTTACAGAGGCAGATGTGACCATGAGCATCTTGCTGTCATTTGCTACATAAAATGAGCCCAGTCACTTGCTTCTTCTCCCTACCTGCCTTGCCTCTGCATAGTTGCTGCCTACTATAAATACCCCCAAAGTCTACATCTTCCCTGGAGTGCAAGGTGTTGGTAGAGTTAGGACCATGGGAACCAGTGGTGGTCAGAAAGGAGGAAGGGCTGATGGGGTGAGCTGGTGAGGACCCCATGGAGCAGTTCCAGGAGACTGGGGAGCATTTGAGGGCATAGGTGAGTCTGAATGGTGAGGTCCTTGAGCACCTGTGGGCCACTGGAGACATACTCACTGTCTGGATTATGTTTTACTTCTTTTTCTAATTTAAAAAAATGTTTGTTTATTTATTTATATATTTATTTATTTATATATTTATTTTTTAATTTTATTTTTTATTTTTTAAAATTTACATCCAAATTAGTAGCATATAGTGCAACAATGATTTCAGGAGTAGATTCCTTAGTGCCCCTTACCCATTTAGCCCATCCCCCCTCCCACAACCCCTCCAGTAACCCTCAGTTTGTTCTCCATATTTATGCATCTCTTCTGTTTTGTCCCCCTCCCTGTTTTTATATTATTTTTGTTTCCATTCCCTTATGTTCATCTGTTTTGTCTCTTAAATTCCTCATATGAGGGAAGTCATGATTTTTGTCTTTCTCTGGCTAATTTCACTTAGCATAATACCCTCCAGTTCCATCCACGTAGTTGTAAATGGCAAGATTTCATTCTTTTTGATTGCCGAGTAATACTCCATTGTATATATATGCCACATCTTCTTTATCCATTCATCCATCAATGGACATTTGGGCTCTTTCCATACTTTGGCTATTGTTGATAGTGCTGCTATAAACATGGGGGTGCATGTGTCCCTTCAAAACAGCACACCTGTATCCCGTGGATAAATGCCTAGAAGTGCAATTGCTGGGTCGTAGGGTAGTTCTATTTTTAGTTTTTTGAGGAACCCTCATACTGTTTTCCAGAGTGGCTGCACCAGCTTGCATTCCCAAAAAAATGTTTATTTATTTTTGAGAGAGACAGAGCGTGAGTGGGGGGAGGGTAGAAAGAGAGGAAGACACAGAGTCCGAAGCAGGCTCCAGGCTCTGAGCTGTCAACACAGAGCCCCAGGCAGTCTCCAAGTCATGAACCATGAGATCATGACCTGAGCCGAAGTCAGACGCTTAACCGACTGAGCCACACAGGCCCCCTACTTATTTTCCTTAATTTCTAAAACTTTTACTTAAAATGATAACATATTAGGATATGCAAAGAAGAACAAATAAAAGGAAAAAAATCATCTAGCTCCAGAGATAAATGTAGCTAATTTTTTTTCCAGGTACATGCTCTTTCTCTCCAAACAATCAGGATTATGCTTGTAACAGGCTACACAATTTGTATCCTACTTATTTTGTTTTGAGCATTTCCCAAGGTTGTTCAATGCTGTTCAAAAACACCATTTTAAGTGGCTGTATATGCAGTTTTGTATCTACCATTTGGAGGGTCACTGGTTCAAAAGATTTATTCTCCCTTCCCTGACTGGACCTGTTAGTCCTCCCCCATTATGGTATCAGAAATAAAATTCCAACCTCTTTGTTGGAAGGTGGTGGGGAGGGAGACTTACAGGTTTAACAAAGCAGACACACATAATAGGTGTAAATTGCCACCAAAGTAGTAGTCCTGTTTGGCTCTCCTGGCAACCTGACCAGACTTCAGCCTCCTTGCTCCCCCTCCACCCACAGCCCTCTGTCCACCCTCCTGGATTGCAGCCAGAGAAGCAAAGTGGAGACTGAGTCTCCTCTGATGTTCAGCATGAATCCCTAGTCTTTCAATAGGCAACTCCAAGAGAAACATAAGCATTCCTGTTCAACAGCATCTGCTAAGAGCTGCTATTTAAAACACCTGCTGGTTTCATCTATTGGCCAAACTAGGTAAGAGTTCTGGTGACTCCACTGTGATGAGATGCATCTATCAAAGTATGAAAGCTCCCAACTGGTACCCTTCCTGTTGAGCAGGTTCTACTTGCCTTACCAGTTATTGGTCTTTTTTAATGGAGAATCTGGAGGAAAAGGGAAGAGAGGTTCATAGGAAGTATGTGGCAAGGAGGCCGGCTGGAATTCAAAGGAAGTGTTGCAAGATATAGAAGGGACCAGTTGCCAGATGGGAGGCAGAGGCTAGGAGAGATGAAAGGGGATTTAAGAAAGGTTCTGACTTTGTGGTCCTTTCATGGTGTTTGAGATATACAAGTAATAGACTTGAGTTTTTTTGAAATCACATTTAGTAGCATGGACTGTGCTTCTTCCCAACATTTTGCTAGAAGTGAACCATGAAATTTTATAAATACAACCGAAGTAAATAAGGAGTGAAAGGAAGTCCATTACTAGTCAGACAAGTAGAGTCCAAAAGCAAGTGAGGTTTGGGGCTGGCTATGTTGATACTTTTGGGGGCCCCGGGAGAAAGGTAATGAAATTGTCAGTATAAGGTACATACACAAGTTTGGCAGATTCACGTACTTAAAAAGTTAGGGCTAAATTCCCATCTCATTTTGTCATCTTGCTAATTGTTTTGTTCCATTGTTCAAATATCCATGAGAGAAAATTTTCTCTTGGTAACTATCACATCATGCATCAGCATACATTAATAAGTGTTTATAATCTCCTTCTTCTTCTGTCTTGTAGGTTTTGCAGTGAAAGGGTAATGGCTTAAGAATCAGAAGAACCAGTTTACATTTGGCTCATTTCTGGTATAGTCTTAAAAAGATTTAATTTCTCTGAGTTTTAGTGTTTAGTGGCTAGTGCATAGTGGGTGTGGAGTCAGATAACCAGGGTTCAAATCTTGGTTCTGCTGTTTATTAGCTGTATGAATTTGAGAATACTTAACTGTTCTGGATCTCGGTTTCCTCATTTGCATATCAGAGATCTGTATTTCATGGGAGGTGTTGTAAGGAGATTATACATATGAAATGTTTAGTACTATGCCAGTTATATAATAAGCGCCAATATATATAAACTTTTTGCTATTTAACATGAGAAAGTAAGGTTACATAAGCTAAAATAATCATCACTTCCAGCTGTAACATTCCAGGATCACAGGCAGAATTAATGTAGAAACAAGGAACAGTGACACTAGGGTCAGAATTGTTTTGAATTCTGGTCTGACCACTTATGGGTTGTCTGATTTGGGCTCTTGTATGAATTTTCATTTGCTCATTATAAAATGGGGATACTTATACCTCTTATAATCCTTAAATCAAGCAAATGTGGCATATAATCAGATACAACTTAATTTTGTTTTCCATAGTTCCTTTAAAATTTATTCAATAGATGATATTTTTAGCTTTCCACTGGATGAAATTGGTCAGGTTTCATAAATGTTATGCTTACGTTTAGGTGATAGAAAGTCTGAAGGTCATATTAAGCCAAAAAATACAATCTCTATTTGGTAATTAAGAATGTTCAGTCCTACATAATAATCCATTTATGAACTTAAGTTAAATCTTCTCCCCTACTTGCAACTCAGTCTGGGGGCGAGGTAGCTGCCTGGCCTGCTTTCTGTTTGTATTCACCATTTCCGGTTTCCTCTGGCATCTCTTTCAGTCCCTTCCTGGATCAGATGCAGCAGGAGAGGGGATCAAGGGGAAAGGGAACATGGTGGGTGCTACCGCTGTTTCTTTGGCATCTCTGAGTTACAGGTGTGCAATTACTGATTCTTTCTCCTGTGGGCCATTTGTGTGAGTATCTTTGGAGGCCCTCCTGCTGACTTCTTTCATCTGCAACCCTGTTTCAGACCCTGCACTCCTAGTTTCCTGTTCTTTAGTGGTGCTCCAACAGACTACCTGCTGGGTCCCCTCATACCCACTAGGAGGTTCTCTTTGACAGAATTTAGAATGCCTCCACAATGGCATCTTCTGTATGTTTGACGTCTGGTACTTAGGAATGCCCACTCATCAAAAATCTCAGGGAATTCAACCTGATCTCAGAAGCTGCAACTTTGCCAGGCGTGTTACCAAAGGAATTGGTCAGCCATTTCTCTTGGCTGCTAGATTCCCTGGATTGGACTCTGATGCCAAATTCTTATGCCTCCAAACTCCAGGAGACAAAGCTTAGGATCTGGATGTAGTCATACTGAAGTGCTCTGCATTAAGCTTGAGTTGAGAGAGCAAGAACACTCCCTCTCTGTCCCCACAGAGGGGGCTCCCAGCACTCCATTGAATACAAAATCATCTTCACAAAATCAGTACTCGAAATCTTGTCTCTCTTTCAACAGCCTGGTATTTGATATGTGCAGGTTGTCTAACTATTACTTGGCCATCAATTTGAAAACTTCCTCCTCATGGTGGGGCTAACACTATTTTGTATCTGATATTTATCACCTTGGCTCTTCACTATCAACTTCAATTTTAACATGCTGTTTTACACTCTTTTATTTTGGTGATGAAATAATATAATATATGGAAAGTACTTGGTACATAGAGGCACTCAGAAATTATTAGCTGCCTTCCTACCTGCTTCCTTTAGAAGATTCCATAATAAACAGTACTGGGCACTGAGGAGAAGTGAGAGTACCTCTATTCAACAGATATTTATTGATTGTTGATCATAGTTTCTGCTCTGTTGGGGTTTGTCATCTAATGGGAGAGAAAGACTATCTTCATTAATAATAGTACATTGCACACTGATGTATAATTTATTTATATAGCTCTTCACTGGGCTGTGGACTTCTTGAGGGAAGGATGCTCAGCATAACACTTAATACATTTTTGTTGAGTTGAACTAACAATAATAGAGAATGTTCGCTGAGCCTCTGTTATGTACCAGATACAGCACTGTTTTACCAGGTAGGATATTCCCCATTTGTCCTTCCATTTGACCGAGTCACTCCTGTACCCCACTCTCTGTTCCAGGATACTGGCCTGTTTGGGCCCCTTTGCCATCTGAGATCTGGTTAGCCCTCATTGGAAGGAGGTAGGAGATTGAAGCAGTAAAGGGAGGAGGAGAGGGAGGTCAGGGATTTATGCCTCTGGCTCTCTTCTTCCCATGTCATTTCTGGTTGGTGGTGTTCCTTGACCAAAAAGGTTATAGTACCTGTTGTAGTACACCTCTCTTCACAACTTACTCTTTCCTAGAATCTGGGTAACTGCTTCTTCTTATTGTCTTTTTGAATTTAGAGGTGATAAAAGCCAACAGGTAGTGTAAGATCTCTTGTGATTTCCCTATACATGCTCCTGATGATAAATATTTTAACAGCCAGGTTTCTGGGGGTAGGGGAGGTGGGAGGAGAAAGCCCTGATTTATATAGCATTTGCCACTTTGTCTGATGTGAATATTCCCACCATGGCTGATTTCAGAGTGCCAATGGCATGTCATTGGGCATGAATTTGGGAAAAGATCCACTGTAGCATACATTATATAATATTCCTACCACACAGATACAATAGATGTTAAATATCCACAAGGACATTTATGATAGTAAAATGTAATAATTAGGGAGTAATGGATTTTAAGTATTTATTACCTTTGTTCTAAATGTAATTTATTTGAATTTATACAATTTTTAAAATAATGGCCATATTTAACAACTGGCTTGCAAAAAATTCCTGAAAATCTAACTATCTCATCTTATGAGCTGCCACCAACATACTGCTCCCCGCTCTGCCCTCATCTCCCAGAATTATCTTACCATGCTTTTGTGGTCTGGTTACTGCTGGGACCCTGACTAATTCGCTTCTGATCACTTTCTTATTTAATCCATAAAACAGTCTCTGTGAATCAGGTGCTATTACCTATATTTCAGAAATGAGGAACCTAAAGTCTAGAGAGATTAAGTAACTTGCCCTAGGTTACATGTGTAATAGATTCTAGAACTGAAATACAAACCAAGGCTAATTCCAGAGCTGGTGGTCTTCACCAGGATAACAATACAAGGGAGAATATTTTAAAGTGATTTAAGAGTGGGGCGCCTGGGTGGCTTAGCTCGTTAGGCATCCGACTCTTGATTTTAGCTTGGGTCATGATCTCACAATTGGTGAGATGGAGCCTTGTGTAGGGCTCTGAGCTGACAGCACAGAGCCTGTTTGGGATTCTCTCTCTCTCTCTGCCCCTCATCCAGTCATGTACATGGTCTCTCAAAAATAAATAAATAAACATAAAAAGAATAATGTGCTTTAAGAGTGTTCAGAGTCAACATGGAAGAAAAAAGAATACAGATATGTGGGACTTGTACAAATGAAGATTGAGGAGGGTTAGAAAAGAAATCAAATACTGGAGGGTGCAGTATGGGCAAAAGCAGGGAGGTGGGAGTTTTTCATAGAGATTTAAGCACAGTGGATTGAAGCTATTGATGGATAGCTTTAGAGTGATAGTAATGGAAAGTTAATAACCGAGACTGTGGAGGCTAACAGGTTATTTTGAAATTGCAGAAAACAGACTATCAAGTTTAGTCAGAAAAACATCTCTCAAACAAGAAATGCAAAAGACCTTGAAAACAAATGCCAAATCACAAATATCAGAGAGTACTTCACTCTGGCATTTGAGTCCCAAAGGCGGGGGGAATCTTGTTACTTCCTGAAAAAAATGTAGGTATTGGGATATTGATGGGGCAACTTTCATTTAAAAAGATTATTTTAAGAGGCTGTGGTTGTTAATGGATTTTTCAAAGTTTTTTTTTTTTTATTTTTGGGACAGAGAGAGACAGAGCATGAATGGGGGAGGGGCAGAGAGAGAGGGAGACACAGAATCGGAAACAGGCTCCAGGCTCCGAGCCATCGGCCCAGAGCCTGATGCGGGGCTCGAACTCACCGACCGCGAGATCGTGACCTGGCTGAAGTCGGACGCTTAACCGACTGCGCCACCCAGGCGCCCCTGTTAATGGATTTTTTAACCTGCCCTCTTACTGGACACTTAGCAACCAGGCTGTTACTCACCCCTTTTCCTTGACATACTGTCCTCCAAATCCCCTTTACTTGGATAGTACTTACTTATCCTTAAAGATCAACTCTGGTACAAAGAGCAATGGATCCAAATGGCAGAGTGATCACATGAATTTATACCTGAAAACTGGGCCATAGATCTGCAGGCTGTCCTTCCACCATCCATGCATATGGGGTTACCTCACTGGGGAGAGTCCTGTGCAGCCCATGGAGGGATGTGAGCCTTTTGGAAGTTGTGGCACCTTTGACAGGGAATTTTAGGGGGAAGGAGGATGTCTATATAATTTTAGAACATCAAAGCTGGAAAGGGTGTTCTCTTGGCCAGTGCTTCTTTAGGGGTCACTGTAAATAATGATAGACCAAATTCTTTCTAGTATCTTCCCAAACCCAGCAAACAGTAACTATTTACCTGCCAAAGCCCACTCAGGTGAACTAAGACATCAATCTTCTTATCTTTTAGCAAAAATTATTTTAGCTCACAGGGGTAACACTGATTATCTATCTCAAGTCCTGATTGGTAGTTTGACTCTGGTTCACAAAAAATGGAAAAAAAATCAGTAGTAATAAAACAATAGCAGTGGAACAAAATAAAAAGTACTAATAATTAAATAATTGGCAGGCATTTTTATATCCTCATTTGTTGATGAAGAAGTTGAGACTCAGAGGGCTGAATGAACTTTTGTAAGCCAGTAAGTTGTCTAGTGGACAATAAGTGGAGTGAATTGAATGCTGAGTGAATGATACAGAACTTGAGTTCTTTACTAGTGTTTAGATGTTATCAGGAGGGGAAGAGGGCTTCTATGTAAACCACAAGAATAAGCGGAGACTTCTTAGTGGGAAAAGTTAGCAAAGTAAATAAAACTGCAATAATGAGTCTAGAATGAACTAGACTCAAGTTTCTAAGAGTCTCTAATGACTTAAAATCCCAATGTGTTAACATGAATAGACACTTCTCTAAAGAAGACATCCAGATGGCCAACAGGCACATGAAAAGATGCTCAACGTCGCTCCTCATCAGGGAAATACAAATCAAAACCACACTCAGATATCACCTCATGCCAGAGTGGCTAAAATGAACAAATCAGGAGACTACAGATGCTGGCGAGGATGTGGAGAAAGGGGAACCCTCTTGCACTGTTGGTGGGAATGCAAATAGGTGCAGCCACTCTGGAAAACAGTGTGGAGTTTCCTCAAAAAATTAAAAATAGATCTACCCTATGACCCAGCCATAGCACTGCTAGGAATTTACCCAAGGGATACAGGAGTACTGATGCATAGGGGCACTTGTACCCCAATGTTTATAGCAGCACTTTCAACAATAGCCAGATTATGGAAAGAGCCTAAATGTCCATCAACTGATGAATGGATAAAGAAAGTGTGGTTTATATACACAATGGAATACTACATGGCAATGGGAAAGAATGAAATATGGCCTTTTGTAGCAACATGGATGGAACTGGAAAGTGTTATGTGAGGTGAAATAAGTCATACAGAGAAAGACAGATACCATACGTTTTCACTCTTATGTGGATCCTGAGAAACTTAACAGAAGACCATTGGGGAGGAGAAGGAAAAAAAAACGTTAGAGAGGGAGGGAGGCAAACCATAAGAGAGTCTTAAAAACTGAGAATAAACTGAGGGTTGATGGGGGGGGTGGGAGGGAGAGGAAAGTGGGTGATGGGCATTGAGGAGGGCACCTGCTGGGATAAGCACTGGGTGTTGTATGAAACCAATTTGACAATAAATTTCATATTTAAAATAAAAAAAAATCCCAATGTGTTGAATTAAACCATCCGTGAGATCAACAACAAGCTCTCTGACAGGCAGATCAGTGGTATCAAACACAGAGCACTGGACAGGGAATCAAGAGAGCTGGATCTGGCCCAGGTAGCTAGGTCATGTTAGGAAAATCATTTCCCAAATGGACTCCTAGCTAGACTTCTCTCTCTAGTCATGTAGATGGGCTTTTTCAGGGTAACAGTTTCCCAGAGAGCAGAAGAATCTGTCATGTCTCTTAAGGGCTAGACCCAGATTTGACACAGCATCACTCTTACCACATTCCATTCAACAAGGTAAATGACAAGGCCAGCTTACATTCAAGGGGAGAGGAGATAGACTATCTATCGATGGAGGGGCACAGCATGTGCATACAGGAATGGAGGAAGTATTGGTGGCCAACTTTGGAGACCATCTACTACACATACTGTGAGCAAGGAGTTCCATGCTGAAGTAAGTTTGGGAAATCTGGATTAAATAGAATTTAAAAACGTTTCTTAACAGTAAGGCTTCTTAGAGTTGTTAACACACTAATTGAAGTGCCCAAAATGATATAAAATTGGTAGCAAGTGTAAGAGGAAGTAAAGGGAGGCATTTAATTGTTACTTTCTAGCCTAGCTTTGTCCTTCCTGACCTTACACAGATCAATATGAATGAGGTGGATAAAAATGTAACCATCAATGGGAAATATTTGTCGTTAAACTGGCTACCACAGACAACTGCAATCTTTGAGAGATGTAGAATGCCTTTAGAAGTCGCAAAGGACAGGGACCAACTTCCGTATTTTCTCTATCCTTCACAGAAACAGCCACTTTTCTTGGTAATTAAAGCCTCCTTCAGCATAAATTGAGATTCTGGACTTGTTGCTGAGGAGGAAAAGTCTATCTCATTGCTAATTAAAATGATTTCTTCCTGCCTTCAGAATCAGGTTTTTTAATGAGTCCCAATTAGCTGGGGGAAGATAATGAAATCTTGGATGACTTTTCAATTCTTTGCCTCCTATTAAGCAACAAGTGTTGTTTTCTTGACTTTCTGGTCAACTATAAAGCACAAAAATGACCCATTGGGGTGACCGATGCCCTGGAGAGATGTGGAAGCAGCCTAAAACTCTCTGATCCTCAGTTTGCTTATCTGTAAAATGGGGATAAAGATACTAAATTACAAGGTTTTTGGGAGAAATTAAATGTAAATGTTGTATGTTTACCTTTTTGTTTTGACCCATAACTCAACAAACATTTAGTTACAGAGTGCCTGACAAGGGGCAGGAAGTTTTACGTATATAAAAGCTCTTATAAAGGGACTGACTGAGCTCTCTCCCATCTTGTGCTTGGATGGCAGACAAGATGATGGGGACTGCAGTGGCCTTATCACAACCAGGAAAAAAACCTGAGGACAGAAGCCCCTGCTAAGGAGGCAGAACAGAAAGACTGGGCAGTAGACTATAGCATCAAGGGTATTTTTATGATACTTGAATCACTATATAGTACATATAGAATTACTATATGGTACATTAGAAACTAGTATAATACTGTATGCTAAACTGGAATTTAAAAAAATTAACTGAACAAAAGAATATTTTTACAGAAGAGAGATCCCTGCACATTGGTGTGAGCCAGCAGGAGGAGGACAGACTGGTGAGGAAGAGCCAGGGTGTAATGACAGGGCTGTGACCCATAAAAAAGGCAAAAGGAGAGAGATCCTGGGTGTCTGCTGATGAGTTGGCCTTTGACAGGGTGCTGCGGAGAGTTAAGAACCCTTGCCAACACCCTTTTCTGGGGAAAACTCCTCCAGCAGCTCTGACAGTCCATTGCCCTCTTCATCCTTTGTCCTTTGATCCACGGACTAGAGGCTTTCGTCTCTTCCTTCCCAAACCCACTCCCCACACCGCTGCCAGAGCGAACATTCCAAAACACAGATCTCATCTTAAAAGGTGAAGTAGCTCCCCGTTGCCCGCGGGGTGAAGCCACGCTCTCTTATCTTGCATTTATGATGCTCTCTTTCTGGCCTTTCTTTCCCGCTTCTTCAACATTTCATAAAGCCTTCTGCGTGGCAGCCATGCCTGCCTACTGGCATTTCCCTAACGGTGCATGTGCTTTCCAACTTGTCTCTCTTCAGGCTTCCTGCCTTTTCCCTATCCTCCTTTCCTCTTTCACTACTCTGCTTCCTAGGCACAGCTCAGAAGCCAGGCTTTCCTGACACCTCCAATGAGAATTCACTGCTCTTTCCTCCCATTATGAGGATGCTCCACCCTCCAGGCAGGTGATAGAGCTCTTCCCACTGGCTGTTCCCACCGGACTGTAAACTCTGGAGGTCAGGGGCCACGGCTGATTCAGTTTTGTAGTCCTGTTCCTCCATTCAGCTCAATACGTATTTGTTGAATGAATGAATGATTGCTTTCTGGACCAGGCCTCCCATTTACTAACAGGAAAGCCATGAACATCTGCTGTGTTGCCCGTTTAGCTTCCCTTCCTTCTGTGTCTAGTAAGAGTATCCCTCGTTTCTTGAGGGCCTTTCTCTCTTCAGTTCCCACCAGCTGGAGTTATTTCCCCCCCTCCCCCTCCATCCCAGGCTCCTGCTGCAGCTCCTTTAATTCTGTGAGTTGCCCAGCTGACTTCCATAACACTGGTTGATTAAGTTGGTTGGAGTTTATGGTCAGAGGTGAATGAGACAGGGTGTGGCTCACTGTGTCCTCTTGGCAGCAGGAAGAAAAGTGTTCTTTGGGTTTATGTGATATCTTCTGACCTCCCTGCTTTCCATGATACTAGTCTGTTATTTCCAGGATGTTCCTTGTCCACTACAGGGATGCTTGCCCTGCTGACATTTGTGTCTAAAGTCAAAGCTGGTGTTACTTGCAGTCTGGTCTCTCTAGGCTGGCAGAGGCTGTGGTACTTCTTGGCTGCCAATCCCACCTCTAAAATCTCCACTGCACCTCTGCATATCCTCCATTGGCTACTGGTTGGGGTGGGATGGGGTGTGGGGTAAAGCCCATCATTCTTTGCTGAGTCACCTCTCACTACAGTAGAGGACCAGGTTATGTGGATGTAAATCTACATTAATATTTTCCAAATATTTCTTCTTACACATTTGACTAAAGAAGCCTAACTTATACAAGCAGCATAATACACAATTCACAACTCGCTTGTGGATAATTTCATATTTCCTTTTTGCTAAAGCCTTTTCAAGAATGATCCAAAAGGGAGTTGAGCCAGATTATAAAGAGAGACAGATGGGACCATCATATTGGCAGTGAGTGGGAGCAGGAGACTCTGGTCAGGTTTGGGGAACAGAAGCTCACCCATCCTCATGATGCCATCAAGTGATGTAAACACTCTGGAACCCAGGTGCCATCTGTGGAGACTGTGGGAAGCAGGGGCAAGAGAGTCGACAATTCTAGATCATTGTATAAATTACTGTATTTGAGTTCATCTAAACATGATTAGGATACAAGGCAAGTCAAAGGCTAAGAATTAATCAGTTGAAATGGTGATAAAGAAAGAAACAATATGAACCCTCAAATTTTTGACTGAAATTCTCTCTCATATGAGGTGGGATTTGTTGCCCTTTAAGTCAGTTACTCTCTATTTTTCCATGTTCTGGATGGGAGAGAGTCTAGATGTTTATCAAGTTTGGAAAGAAGTAGCGGGAGCCTGAAATAATCAAGACACTAATAAAAAGCCACAAGGTGAGAGATTAGAAGGTTCTCTATGACTTTCCTGAGCAGAGGTCCTATCCTGGATCAGCTAGTCAGAGTGAAATAAAGAGATGAAAAAATGATTGACATTAGGTTTCTCACTGTTGTGAGTAGGGGAGAAGCAAGGGGAGAAGGCTGGAATAATCCATGTGGTAATGGATAAGAATGGAGACATCAGTATGAACTCATGCTTAGCTTAATATAGATACAGATGGTTACATTTGGAAATATTGTAGGTATGTGTATAAATATAATGTATACACATTTATCCCCTTGCTCTGCCAGCCTGTGAAATGACACCCTAAGTAGCTGTGAGCACATTTAGTTCCAAGATTCCAGTTTCTAATATTATTCTCCAATAAAAGGAACCAGGGTACCTTAGAAAAGTGGCTCATTTTAGGATACAGGCAAAAAATATACAAAATGAGCCTGGACCTCTCATAGAGCCAGAAAATAAGGAAGAATTAAAAAAAAATCCACATTGATGGGGATATGTGAAGGGAACCCAGGAGCCAAATGAAAGCACTCTCAATGGCCAAAGCTGAAACAATTTGAGTAACAAAATAAAGTTGTATTGAGTTATAACTCAAATTATAAAACATTCATAACAGGGGATAAAGGTGACTTTACAGAGAAAAACTTGAAAAAAAATACCTCAACCAGGAGAACATGATTAATAACATCAACAGTGATCAGGTAATGTACCCTAGATATGGTGTGATGAGAATGACATTTCAGCTCTGTAGTTTTCTTTCCCCAAACACATTACCCTGGTCTAATCATGAGAAAACACCATACAGAGCCCAAGTGAGGGGCATTCTATAAAATACCTGACCAGTACTCCTCTGCACTGTCCAGGTCATCAAGAACAAGGGAAATCTGGGGCGCCTGGGTGGCTCAGTCAGCTGAACTTCTGACTCTTGATTTCTGCTCAGGTCATGATTTCACAGTTCGTGAGATTGAACCCTGAGCTGGGCTCTGCGCTGACAGTGTGGACCCTGCTTGGGATTCTCTCTCTTCCTCTACCTCGGCTCCTCCTCTGCTCATGCTCTCTCTCTCTCTCAAAATAAATAAATAAACTTAAGAACACAAAACAAAACAAGGGAAGTCTGAGAAACTATCATGGCCAAGAGAACTAAGGAGAGTTGATGACTAAATGTAATATGGTATCCTGAATGGAATCCAGGAGGAGAAAAAGGTAAAAATGAAGGAAATCTGAATAAAGTATGGACTTGAGTTAACACATTATAAGCATTGCTTCAATTAATCAGGACAAGTAGTTAGCAATACAAGAAACTGGTTGATGGATATATTGTAGCAGGATTCTTGCACAGAGTCCTGACACCGAGGCTTTTCTTTCCAGGAAGCAACTTTATTACTGCCAGCACCACTCAGTTGGGTTAGTACCGGAAGAATTGAGACCCGAACGTCATGTGGTGTAGTTTTTTATATACTTTTTACTTCTTTGTCTCCCATATATGGTAACACGAACATGCAGTCTGATTAAGTGGTCTCAAGTTACAAGGTCATGAGGGATGTTGTCACATACGTGTATAGCCAGGTTGCCTTGAGGTTTTTTTCCCTTTGGGAGGGGACCCTGCCACAATATGGGAATCCTCTGTACTGTTTTTGTACTCTATTAATCTAAAACTATTCTAAGATATGGAGTTTATTTAAAAATGACTGGCATTGCAGCTTGTGGTGTGGTAGAAAAGACTGATAAATCGGCATCATTTTTTGTCCCTTTCATGTCACAACCGGGAAGGTTCCTATACATTTTCAAGCTTGTTTATTTATTGTCTCGGGGACAATAGTGCCTTTGTCACAGACTTGTGGCAATGATGAAATGAAATAATACATCTGAGGTTCTACACCCAGCACAGGGAAAATTCTTGATAGCTCCCTTTCCTTCCCTTCCTCTATCCTCCCCCCCACGTCCCTTCTTCTCCCTCCTCTTCCCTCTTGCCACAGAAGGCCAGGTACAGTGCTCTGTGGCCTCGCTTTAAGTATCGCTCATCCACTCTTGCGGTGCCTGGGTGGCTTGGCTGGTTGTCTGACTCTTGGTTTCTGCCCAGGTCATGATCCCACCATGTGTGAGATCAAGGGCCCCTATCCCCTTGGGCTGGGCACTGAGCATCGAGCCTGCTTGGGATTCTCTCTCCCTCTCTTTCTACCCCTCCCTACTCATGCTCTTGCTTTAGCTCTCTCTTTCTCTCTCTCTCTCTCTTTCTCTCTCTCAAAATAAATACATAAACTTAAAACTAAGAATAGTTCACCCACTCTTAAAAGCCTTCCTTTTCTTGCCTTTTGTCCCTCAGTTCTGGTCATGTCGTTTAACAAGCTAATTCCTGCATTCATCCTTTTTGAGAGGTCCTTTCCTGATAATATCTTTGCCTTTTGACTCATTCCTCATGGGACAGGGGTACAGGTAACCCATGTAGGAGGCAGATGGCTATCTGCTTGTCCATCAGGCTAGCCTTCTGGACCTTTTCTGGTAATCACTGCTCCAAACCAGATCCTTAATTAACATTCACAGAGCCTGTCTGGTGCAGCCATAATGGACACTGAACAAGAGAATCTGAAGCCTGAACTTGAGACCCAGCTCTGCTGCCAGTGTGTCAACTTGGGGGAGACTCCCTCCTTCCCTCAACCCTGATTTATTCGCCTCTAAAATGGGGAAGCAACTGGCTTAGTCTCTTTCACAATGTCCAAGAATCAGTGAATACAATAATGACAGCTAACACTTGCTGAATGCCTAAGCTATACCAGGTGATTTCCATGCATTTCTTCCTAACAGTTTTCTCTTCATAGCAGATGCTATTATCACTAAGTTTCAGTGAGAACATTGGCCCTTGGATATGTTAGGGCCCTCATCAAAGGTCATGTGGCAAGTAAAAAGTGGAGTCAGAATTCAAACCCAGGCCTCCTGGTTTCAAGTCTGTGTTTTACATTGATGTTGGATTCTCACTTTACTGCCCTTGGTGGTTCGTGCCAAGGATTGCCTCCTTAGTTGTAGTGGAGACAGTCCTGGATTTAAACCTCGATCAAGTTCGTGGATAAGGTATTTTGTATGTATGACTTTTGCAAGCCCCCTTCCTCCATCCACATGGGGGTAGTAAGAGACTGGGTGGGTTCCTATGTTTGAGAAGGATGCCACCAAGTTAATTGCTTATTCCAAGAGGTATCTCTCTATCCTCCTTTTCTGCTATTTGCTTTTTTTGTTTTCACCGTTGTAGTTAGTAACTCACTTTATTAAAATGAAGTATTTTTTCCCCAATGCTCCTTTCTTCACAGTTGATTTAGTTTTGTAAACTAGTGTGTCAAACTTTAACTTGCATGCACTCACTGGCAAATCTTATCAAAATGCAGATTCTGACTCAGGAGGTCTAGGATAGTGCCTGAAATTCTGTATTTCCAATAAGCTCCTGGCCTTGCCCACAGAGAACCTCCACAGACATTTCTTTTTCTGAACCAATGTTGAGGTTGACTGTTCCTTGTGGTATGATGATTGCAAGATACTGTCAGTGATAACCATCAGGAAACTTTGAAAGGACAAGGTTTAGTACTCACCTATCCTGGAAGGTGTGGGCATGCCATCTGCCACACAGGGAGATTATGAGGAGGGAGGGTGAAAGGGTGGGGTGCCTAGAGTTTTGCAGGTTCACTCTTTATAGATTAATTTAAAACCTAAGAGCAGGAATTAAAGCTCTGGAAGGGAGACACAACTGGTCAAAAGATCAGTTATCTAAGACAATGAGAGATGTCTCAAAGGAAATTTGGGGGGTTGGGCCTGGCTTTTTATCTAGTGGTGTAGCTGGTAACGTGTTTATTGGAGACAGCTGTCTTTTTCTTTTAATATATGAAATTTATTGTCAAATTGGTTTCAAGACAGCTGTCTTTAAGTGGATGACTTTACAATCTAAAACCTTAAAGTCACATACTTGCATTATAACAAAAACAAAACAAAACAAAAACAAAAACAAAACAAAACAAAACAAAACAAAACCAAAAACCAAAAAGCAACAAAAAAACCCATAACTATTGTGTGGGGCTTATGGGGGGTGGGGAGGAATGCCAGAGAAGAGACTCAATTTTGCCATACAGTTTCTTTCCAGGGTGTGAGAAATGGAGCAAGTCCTGAGCAGGTGTACATCTGACTCCTAGATGTCAAGGTCACCCTTTCCACACTCAATGGTCTGTTTAAAAGCTTCTCTGCTTTATCTTTTTTTTTTTTTTTTTTTTTTAAGTCTCAGCTACTAGGTTTGCATTCTTTTAGAAGACAGGCTATGCCCTGTACATTTATATTTTTATTCTATCATCTAAATAGAACCTGGCTCCAAGCAGGAGCCTGTGTAAGGAATGATAACTAGATAAATAATACAAGATGCCAGCTTCTTTGAAACAGTTTTCCTTGTAGGGCATTTTAAATTAAGCAATTGCTAGCCTTTCTTGCATGCAATGTTGGCTTAAATACTCCAAAATTTAATGTGTTTATTGACCCAAGTTTAAAATAAGATATACATTCCTATAACTTTATACTCTGAAGAATTTTTTTTAAGGTAGCCTCCATGCCCATTTCAGGGCTTGAATTCATGACTCTGAGACCAAGAATCGAGTTGAGATCAAGAGTCTGATGCTTAACCGACTGAGGCACCCACAAGCCCCTGAAGAATTTTAAATAGTCAAAATCAAACCACCAATTGTTAAGGAAAAAGATTGTGGACTCAAAGTCAGATTTAGTGGCTATAGTTAATTAGGATAAGTAACATTGTAAAGTCCAACATTGTAAAGGAAACTTGTTTGTAAAGTCCAAGGGGAGAGATTTCCTTCATGGGAGGTGGGGAGGGAGCCGGCAGGTTATTTGTACCAGAACTGCCAGATAAAATACCATCGCGGCACACAGAATTTCTGCAGAAAGGATACTGTCAGTGAAACAGGTGTGGCCCATGAGAAGTCAAACAATCCATTTAGGATCCAACTTTTTAACTTGCTGTTTTTATAATTTTGTTGAATCAAATCAACTGGTTTTTTCCTGAAGGACTCTAACTCCATTACTAAGAAAAAGTTGGTTGTAATTTGTTATTTAGAGTGACAAGAACTTTGACTTTTTTTTTCTTTTAGACAGTGAGTGAGATTGAGGGAGAAGGACAGAGGAGGAGAGAGAGAGACAGAGAGAGAGACAGAGAGAGAGACAGAGAGAGAGAGAAACTTAAGCAGGCTCCTCAAGGAGTGTGGAGCTTGATGTGGGACTTGATCCCACGACCCTAGGATTATGACCTCAGCCAAAATCAACAGTTGGATGCTCAACCAACTGAACCATCCAGATGCCCCATGGATTTGACATTTAAAAAATACTTTATTTTTGAGAGAGAGAGAGCACAAGAGCAGGGGAGGAGCAAAGAGAGAGGGAGACAGAAGATCTGAAGCAGGCTGTGCACTGTCAGTGCAGAGCCCGACATAGGGCTCAAACCCACAAACTGTGAGATCATGACCTGAGTGGATAGACACTTAACTGAGCCACCCAGATGCCACAACACATATTTATTAACCACTTACTATGCATAATGCAAGTGGCAGGATACCTACTATTCTGCTCTGTGCAAGTCCCATCAATAGGAGAATGTATGAAGGGAAAGTGGAAGTATCTTTAAAACTGAAGTGAGTCAAAGTGGGAAGTACTTTTGAGGTCCTAGATTGGTCTGCGGAATATTTACATCGGTAGGGAGCACAGAACCCTGCAGGTATTAGGAGAGAGCTGTTGTATGCCTTCGCCTGAATCTCCTCCTCCTCCTCCTCCTCCTCTTCTTTTCTCCTTGTCCTTCTCCTCCTCCTCCCCCTCCCCCTCCTCCTCCTCCTCCTTCTTCTTCTTTCTTCTCTTCTTCTGGTATTAATATGGTATTTTAATTTTCTTAAATTGAAGTATAGTTGACATAATATCTGTTTCAGGTGTACAGCATAGTGATTCAACAATTATGTACATTATGAAATGCTCACCATGATACATGTAGTCCCCATATGGAGTTATTACAATATTATTGACTATATTCCCTATGCTGTACTTTTCATCCCTGTGATTTCTTTGTTTTACAACTGGAAGTTTATACTTCTTAGCTCTCTTCATCTGTTTTCCTTATCCCCTCATCTCCCTCCCCTTCTGGCAACTACCGGTTTGTTCTCTGTATTTCTGCTAATATGAAACAGTATTTATCCTTACTGACACAAGAGGCACTCTAATTTCTATTTCATTTTTTAAAAGTGCTGGTTTATGACCTTCTGGTGGGTGGTCAGCATGAGTTTGAAAAACAGAGCCTGGCCACTCCAGTATCAGTAGCACTTGGGAGCTTGTTAGAACTGTGTAGGCTCTTGGTGTCTTCCCGCACCTCCAACATCATAATCTGCATCTAAGGTGATTTTACAATTACACAGTAAAGTATTCTAGCGTTGTCCCAGCTGTGCTGAGAGAAACTGGGGACAAAGTACGGACTTGACATAGGTTGTAACACTAGAAGGGGCAGGGGATCGGTTTCATGAGAGCAGTAGTCTTCTGAGATGTCCCTAAGGGACAGGTGAGTCACAGAAGCTAGTGGGGTTATGAGACCTGGCATTCTTGACCCATAGACGACATTGTGCCTGACAACTTCGGAGACTCTGGGTCTGGTTGTGCTGGGAAGGGTTGTGGCCCCTCTGCAGATGTTCCTTAGCTTTGTTCCCCACCAAGGCTTTTAAATTCTGTCACTGGATGGTTTAGTCTCAGAATACCTACAAAGACCGTAAATTTGAAGCTAGACCCTCTTAGGTTCAGAGGTGTGCAGTCCACTATTTTTCTTTAATGTTTATTTATTTTGAGAGAGAGAGAGAGAGAGACAGTGAGCAAGCATGAGTGGGGGAGGGACAGAGAGAGAGGGAGGCAGGCTCCAAGCTGTCAGCACAGAGCCCAACGCGAGGCTTTAACACATGAACTGTGAGATCATGACCTGAGCTGAAGTTGGAAGCTTAACCAATTGAGCCACCATGGTGCCCCTTAGAATGGTCATTTTTTTTTATTAAGATTTTTAAGTAATCTGTATATCCAATGTGAGGCTTGAATTCACAACGCCAAAATCAAGAGTCATGTGCTCCACCAACTGAGCCAGACAGGTATCCCTAGGATGGTCATGTTTTTAAAATACTTAGAAACAAAAAGTCATGAGCTCCTTTAGCTTCCCCCACCTGGAATTAACATACCCATCATTGGAGCAAATCTGGCTTTTGTGGTGTTACTATGAATACTGAACCTGGTGAGTCTGTGTAAATGTTAAAAATTGAATAATTGTTGACACATGAGGCTTGCACTGGGCTTGCAGCCTCAGTCAATGCCTTCTTATGCTGTCTTCTCACTGCTGCCAAGCCCCAGGGACAGCAACAGGACACCTGCTGGAGACTCGTGTGGGCTCGCAGTGATGGCCAGGATGGTAATGACCAACAAGTCTGGTTTCCCAAATGACTGACCCAGTTATGTGATAGTTCATTGTGAAGCAAAACGCACTCCACAGTGGTCGTTTTAACGGGGAAATTCCACTCTCTGCACAGGAGGACTTTGTTTCGGCCCGTCAGCTGTCAGACCTTTGCTGTCTAAATGTCAATACGACAAGGCATATGTTTAACCTAGCGGGAAGAATTTAGAATATTATCTGGCAGATTCAGGTTCCTAAACCTGACATTTTGGGCATGTTCAGATCTTTGGAGCTGGCATATTTTGTGGCCCAGGGTACATGAATAGTGACATCTCCTTTCCAATCTGTGCCTTTCTTTGCATCATAAGTATTAGATAAGAAAAAAAATATTTTTTCTCTATTATTAGCATCTTCTGGAATCTCACAGTTTGGAAACTGGGGAATAAATTCTTTCGACACAAATGTGAGGGTCTTAAAAAAAAACCTGTCTTTTTTTAAAAGAATTTTAAAAATATTTATTTATTTTTGAGAGAGAGAGTGCAAGTGGGGGAGAAGCAGAGAGAGAGGGAGACACAGAATCCGAAGCAGACTCCAGGCTTTGAGCTGTCAGCACAGAGCCTGACATGGGGTTCGAACTCACGGACCCGCAAGATCATGACCTGAGCTTAACTGAGCCACACAGGTATCTCCCAAAAAGCCTATCTTTTTAATTCATTGTTCACTCTTGGTAAAATCCTGATGAAAGCAGGCAAGATAGTAACCACATATTTAAAAATGTGCAAAAGTACCACTTTCAGCTCCTCTCAGCAGTTCCAATGTTTCTCAGAGCAAACCTCCTATAACTATACTTTAGCTCTGAAATCAGATAAATTTGATGACAACAGAAATGATTGATTCTATTCTCTATGAAACAAGACAAATTATGCTTTGGGAGAAAATAATTTGCTATAAAGTATAAAATGTTTTAATATTTATATCTTATAATAAAACCATGACATGTTTATAAACACTCTATCAAGCATTTTTACAATGGGGCCACCGCTGACAACTAGAAATACGCAATAAATATGCACAGACACACTGAGTATGAAATATACATCTCGATTTTATAATTGTGTGTGCTTTATTTTTTACACAAATGGAATGGAAGTGTCGAATATTTACACTTAACAGGAGTGTAAGCTGTGCAGTGTCTCTGTAAACTCCAGCTCAGGCAAGGAGTATTTCCCCCCTCCCTCCCATCCTGCACTACAGCTCGATGGAGAAACATCCTGTCAGAGAGAAGCACAAAACTGTCATTTTGAAAGGATCTAACGGGTACATCCTGGTGCACTCAGAAGTTAAGACACACTTAGGAAACACAAATTCAAAAAGGAGAGAAGAAAAGTTTGCCATCCCATTGGGAGTCAACTTTGCCATTTGGTTGTCTGTCCTCATGAGTTGCTAGGGAGATTCTGTGTTCTGTCTCCTAGGTGATCTTTGTCTAAATCATCCACCTGTCTCAGCTCGTCCTCAGCTGCTACAAGAAACTGCACAGCTGTACAAGAAATGATTTCCAAAGCACAGTTTTCAGTGAGGAAGGATATTTACAGACTGGAGTGTGTGTGTGGGTTTCCATCCACATTCATTCATACCCGATGTGGTATGTGTGTAAATGATGTACATACCACATAGACCATACATACACATAAGTAAAATGCATATCCACAGAATTCTGGAGGGAGATCTCTGGCAAATCGGTTGTCAGCATGTCACTCCACATGCTTTAAGAGAAATGTCCCCTTTGCCCCCTAGGAGTGACAAATTACTATGTATGATAAACTTAGGAGCTAGCCTGAGTCCTTGACTTAAATACTTTTGTAGGAATTTAGGCAGGATCAAGACAGGAAAAAAAGAGATGTTAGTTCACCAGCAAGTCCATTCAATCTCACCAGAGCAATCACCAGCTGAAAAGCAGAGGGGGCTTCACATGAAAATGGGGGGGAAAAAAGCTTATGAGTGGGGAAAAAAATGTCTCTCTCCAAACCAAGGTGATGGCATGGCTTCAATGAGAAGAAAGAGGTTTGCTGTCAGAATGATTTTGGGGCCAAAGTCTGCCTTTATAGAGAGGAAGTGTCCTCAGAGCCACGGGATGATGCTGGGAGTGGGCTCACTTTGGACCAGCCTTCAGGCAGAGAGGCACCCAGGTGCCGGCAGGGCCCAGAGCTCATGCATCGTCGCTGCCAGGGCAGCGGTGCAGGCTGGCTCAGTGAGGCGTGCTGGAGCTGGCTCCAGTCTGGGACCTCACGCTCAGCTTTGCTTTCTGGGCTGCGCGGGTGAAACGGTGACCCAAAGGAATTGTGTCATCAGTCCAGTGTATGGACTTGCTGTCCGAATCAGCCATGAGCCCTTATAGGACAGAAATATTACGGAGTGAGGTGTGGGAGAGATGATCAGAGGTGTGAGGAGAGGAGAAAGGACAGGAAGGGAAAGGGGAATGGGAAGGGGAAGGGGAGAGACTGAAGGAGACGGAGAGATAGGGGAGTGAACGGAGGGAGTAAACGAGAGAACGCAGAAGAAAGGCAATACTCAGGGAAGACAGGCCAGTAGGAGAAAGGGAGAGGTGTACACAAGAAGAGGTGGAATGAGACACGCATGGAAGAGGGTGGGCAGAGGAGAAGAATGAGGAAAAACCAGAGGCGAGAGCCAGAGGAGCGGAGAGATTTTCCCTGGCTCAGGGTCCTGAAGGGCTGGCAGTAGGATCTCAGACAGCTCACAGGCACCTGAGTGCGGCTTCAAAAAGATGGGCTCACTGGGCAGAAGGAGCCACACCGAGAACTCGGGCTGGGGGTGGGGAGGTGGGAGGAAGGCCGGCAAAGAAATGGCCAACAGATCCTGTGGGAGGAGAGCAAAAAACAAACGCCCCTGCAATTAGCTGACAAATGCGATTTTGATTTTGGTAAAGCTGAGACCCCCGTGGTGCTACACATTGTACCAGAGCATGAAAAATAGCACCAGTGACACGATCTGGCACTTTTCTGAAAGGGCCCAGCATGTGAAGGTGACATTGCGCCCCCAGCAAGCCTTCAGATTGGAGAGAGCTCCGGACAAAGTTTGCAGTGTTAGCACCAGTCTGGCCCCAGGCTCCAAGTGCATTTGCACCAGATGTAATCTGGGTAACTTTCCTGCCGTGTCCATACAAGTCATCAGATTTGCTGCAAAATACACCAGTCGTTGGAGCCATAGAGACCTCAACATTGGGAAGCGCAAGACAACAAAACAAATGGAGGTGTAAATTCTATAGGAAAAGACCCTCTCACCAATTTGCTTGGTGATTCTTCAAGCAAATATATATGTATATATATATTTATATAAATCTACATAAAAAAATCAGTGCAAATGCCAATTCTAATCTGGAAGCATCTACACTAGGAAAATAAATAATTATATTACTACAAAACCAAGGGTTGGTGGATCAATTTGATTGTACTCAGCCACAGCAATACTTAAATGGAAAGCACATCACACGACCCGCGGAAACATCTACTCATTAAGGACAGTCCTTTAAATAAATGGTTGCATGCTCAGTTGAGAAACCAAAGAAGTTATTATGGTGGCCTAAAAATAGAGCTGGGATCAGGAATGGCATTCTGGTGGCAGAAAACTTCTGGCAGCAATATTGATGAAAGTAGGCCTTGACCTGAAACTGGCAGATCGCAGCCACGGACATATCTTAAACATTTTGAATGCTCTAAGGAAGTCTCCAAAAATTTAACTTTCATCATAGGGAAAATGCATTGCTAGCCCTTCCATTGGCAAAGGCAGCCTCGAGACTATAGGTAGATGCATAATTTTGCATTTTTGTGTTTGGTTTGGTGACTGCAGGGAGGCAGACAGTGGTAGTTAGTGTAAGATGAACAACACTGGTTTTTGGAAAGAGACCCTCATCCTGAACTCTGATGTTCTTACTGTGAAGAAGCCCCATCACTGCTGATGGCTCTATCTCTTGCTCTCCTATCCCAGCCTGCATGCTGGTTTGCTGCACAGTGTGGCAGAATCCCTGCCAGGTCTGGATGTACCCCAGAAATAAGGCGATGGGGCTTAGTCTGGGCATGCAAAGAACCCAGAGTTGAGTGGTTATTGAGATCACTGAAAAGTCTCTCTCTAAACACCTTGGGCACAAGCAATGCTGATGTCATCATCAGCTCTAAAGTGGGATATAGGCTTCGGGAGTTTTTTTTAAGTCATCATTATTATAATTGCTAAAAAATAAACTTGGTCCAGGTGCAGACCCCAAGAAAGGCAGTTCAACTGGTTGAGCTCAAAGTTGTTAGTTGTCTTTCCTTGTGTTCTATCTCTTTGCCCCGTACACAGAAACAAAAGTCTGCACCCCTCACCCCCAACCAGATACTTCCCTCTTCCTCAAAGAAATAGTGCTTCTTGGGACAGATCTCTCCATGGCTCTATACCATCTCTGGATAGTACAAAACCCTCAGTTACTTGTGAAACAGACAAAAAGAAAAGTCCTAATTACTCATGGTTGGCTGAAATACTAAATGATCCTTTAAGAATTGCATGTAAGTAACTAGGAACCAAGTTATTCAGCTATCTATTTGCATGGCAGGCCCAGGTTGTTTAACAAGATGAAAGCAAAAACTTCCCTTTAGATCATTTGCATGAGTTTGTGTCTGAAAGCCATCAGCTTAAGAATACACTAATCAAATGTCTTCCAAAAATACCCACGAGCGCAACTCATTAAGGGATGTGCTCCATGAGAGTGTGTCACTAATATGGAAGGGAGATCATGGGAGGTAAGTGAGGGAGAAGTCTTTCTCAGACTTTGGAAGGAACTCAGATGCTCTTAATGGATCATTGGCAACAAAAGGGAGAGTGCAACTTTCAATTCTTGAATTTGATCATCTGCTGATAGTGCATACATTTAGTCTTTCAATTAGTCTTTACAAAATATTTCACAAAACTTTTTTTAACCTATAGAAATTTGTTTCTATACATTTGATATATTTTTATTGTATAAATTATTCTCATCTTTAGTGCCTTCTTTCAGCTTATAAATGGCAAAATAGACAATAAACAATCATAAAGCTAACCTCAGGTGGAATCCCCTCCTCTCAGTGAGGTCAGTCCTCCATATACTTGTGAATTTTATGAAATGCTCGTCTTTGTAGATGCCAGTCAGAGAAACTACACACTTATCCTTCCCTGATATTATGCCGTTTCCAAAGGGACTCCTTTCCTTTTTCCTTCTTTCTTTCTTTCGCTTGTTAAGAAATCAAAGGGTGTGCATAGTTATAAAATTCGAAGTGTACCAATTACAGATGTGGGTAATGGGAAGGTTGGTGAAGTTCAAGTGCTGGCAACTTTTCTTTAAAGCAAAAAACACAGAGAGCTCAGCAGCTAAATCAGCTCTGGACATCTGCCGGGGTGAGGAGGCTGCCCATCTCTTGGCCAGAAAGCCCGTCAGAGGTTCATCCCTACACCTGGCACTTTGAGCAAACCAAAGCCTTCCTGCATACTGCAGTGTCTTTTCTGTCCCACCCTTTGGGCCCTCCGTTTCCTTCATGGCTTCACACAGTTTGTGTTGTACATTCATAAGAATTCACATTGACTGCAAAAACATAAATGCAACAAAAACATAAAAGCCTCCAAGTAGTATATTATATATATTTTGTTCTTCTAAATGCTCTTCTGTCATTGTTGGAGGTGCAGTAGCTAATTTATAACTTCTCCTTTGAGGGAATCCAGATGAAAGGCCCAGATTGCTCTTCAATAACAAGCTTGCATTGATTATATATATCTTCTAAGGTGTCTCCTTGGACAATAGCTAGAACAAAAGCAAACACAGCAGAGTCAGGAATCATTCCCCGGTTGGTGAAGAACAGCCATCAATCACACTGCAGAAGCTCGAACCAGTGACAGACAAATGCATCTGGGAGCTTCATATTACCTTTCCTTAGTAAGAAAAAAATGGAAAATTTACTTAAGCAAGATCACATCAGTGATTAAAAGAAAAGAAAATGCTTTCATTGCGTGTCTTAGATCAGGTAACAAGTGTACCACAGTCTTTCTACTTTTCTACGTGTCTGTCTGTAATTCTGGAAAATGAATCATTTATATATTTAAATTTTATGGGCGCCTACACTGCGCTAGGCATTGATCAATTTTCAGACTGATATCTCCCTGCTCATCAAAGAAAGTTGGTCTCATGTTCTGTATGCTGTAATTACTCTGACAGGTGCAGAAATTTAGACATTTTAGACACAGAGGAAATAATAAGGTTTGGAGGCAACTTTAGTTAAACCCTTGAACCCCAAACCCTTTAATAGGAACCCCCATTCATTCTCCAAGTAATCCGGTAAACTGATATTTCACCATCACAGGGCTGCTCGTATTGAGAATGCCTTATGACAACTACTTATAAGAAACATAAATAAGGAAATATAAACACCCTGATAACCTGCATATTACCTAAAACACCAAGTCACCCGACAGTAGATTGAAGTACCTTTCATAATCTCCTTTGAACTAAAGTTATCTTACAGATAGATCTCCAAAACGTGTCAGCACTATCTATAGGACATTAGGGATTAAAAATTAATTGATACTGAAAAATAGTTTAGATCTTCAAAAACAACCCTGAGAATATATTGACTATTGTATTTTCTTTTTTTTTTCTTTTTTTTTTTTTTAAAATTTTTTTTTAACGTTTATTTATTTTTGGGATACAGAGAGACAGAGCATGAATGGGGAGGGGCAGAGAGAGAGGGAGACACAGAATCGGAAGCAGGCTCCAGGCTCTGAGCCATCAGCCCAGAGCCCGACGCGGGGCTCGAACTCGCGGACCGCGAGATCATGACCTGAGCCGAAGTCGGCCGCTTAGCCAACTGAGCCACCCAGGCGCCCCGTATTTTCTTTTTTTTTAATACTTTATTTTTATTCTATTTTATTTTTTTCTTGGTTAATCTTTTTTTTTTTGAATTTTTTTTCAATATATGAAATTTATTGTCAAATTGGCTTCCATACAACACCCAGTGCTCATCCCAAAAGGTGCCCTCCTCAATACCCATCACCCACACTCCCCTCCCTCCCACCCCCCATCAACCCTCAGTTTGTTCTCAGTTTTTAAGAGTCTCTTATGCTTTGGCTCTCTCCCACTCTAACCTCTTTTTTTTTTTTTTCCTTGCCCTCCCCCATGGGTTTCTGTTAAGTTTCTCAGGATCCACATAAGAGTGAAAACATATGGTATCTGTCTTTCTCTGTATGGCTTATTTCACTTAGCATCACACTCTCCGGTTCCATCCACGTTGCTACAAAGGGCCATATTTCATTCTTTCTCATTGCCACGTAGTACTCCATTGTGTATATAAACCACAGTTTCTTTATCCATTCATCAGTTGATGGACATTTAGGCTCTTTCCATAATTTTATTATATTTTATTTCTGATATGAACCACTGCTCAAAATGTGAATAATTTTGATCTGATATTTATACCTAGATGTTCTTTTAGGGTGACACATAATTAATACTTTTGTTACTGATAGAAATTTTACTTAAGATTACCTGATTCAACATATTTGCAAACTGCTAAGCCACTGGCATTGTCATATTCCGATTAAGATGAAAAATAAATCATGTAACTTCTCACAAGGAAATTCAGGAGGAAATTTCCTGCTTTAATTTTTTTTTTTTTTTTTTTTTTTTTTTTTTTTTTTTGTGAGAGAGAGAGGGAGGGAGAAAGAGTGAGGGAGGGAGAAAGGGAGAGAGACTCTTAAGCAGGCTCCACGCTCAGGGTACAGCCCAACTCAGAGTTCAATCTCCAGATGGTGAGATGGTGAACCACCCAAGGAATTTCTTGTTTCTAAGCCATTTGTTGTTGTAAGGCAAACTCCACACAGTTTGATTACTCTTTGGATTCGGTCAGTGTTTCATGAAAGTAAGGATAGAGAACCCAGGATACCTGGGGCAAGAAAATCTTCTCTATTCCCCAAACTTAATGTTTCTAAGGAAATGTTTAAAAAGAAAAAGGAAAAAGGGGCATGTGGGTGGCTAAGTCACTTAAACATCCAATTCTTAATTTCAGCTCAGGTCATGATCTTAATGGTTGTGGGAATGAGCCCTGGGTCTGGATCTGCACTGAGCAGGGAGCCTGCTTAGGATTGTCCCTCTCTCCCTCTCTCTCTGCCCCTCCCCTGCTCATGTACACGTCTCTCTCTCAAAGTAAATAAACATTTAATAAAAAAGTAAAGGAAAAAAGTCTTGCATTGGGACTTGACGTAGAATTAATGGAAACACTGGGAAGTGTTTCATGATCATGTTCAAGTGCTGCTAACGGGAACACAGACCTGCAGGTCACTGAAGCAGAGAATGGAGCCCTGAGACTGCTTCTCATGAGTCACCACTTTGGATGCTGCCTATTTGAGCCCTAAAAGTTTCTTTTTTTTAAAGTTTTCTGTTGATATCAGGGAGATAGTCTAATGAGGTACCAAATCCCTAAAATCTTCTTAATAGCAGGAGATAGCTCAGTGCCATATGTGACTCATGGTTTTGGGTAGGGCCAGTGGGAACCTGGAAACTGGCTGCAGTTGAATCCAAAGAAGAGAGAACCCAAAGTTCTGGATCAGATAGGTAAAGCAGAGGGAAATTAGGGCTTCTCTGTGGGAAGGTTTTAGGGCCAGGTATACCAAGCCTGGACTCCTCTCTAAATGCCAAATGTCAGACAGTTGATTGTTTCTCTCAGAGTACAAGGGTAAATGAACTTACCTGTAAAATATTCTCCAAATTCCTGTTCTAGCTTAATTGCACGATCATAGGTTTTCTTTGCTTGTTCCTCTGTTAGACGTTTATTCATCTCCCTGGGAAAATGAGGTTTTGGTATTAGAACATACGGGGAAGTACCTGACAAATCCTGACAAATTAAAATATGTGGCAAAAATGAATCCTGCAGGAGGCACAGTAATCTTAGCAGCTTCCTAGTCCTCATTTGGGATTCTTCTTTGTGGAAATAATTTCAGCAATGAGGACCCCCTCCCAGAGAGCTCACTCTCTTGGTTCCATCCTGGAACCAAGATTGATGCAGAATATATCTGTTTATGATTTTCTGTCACTGGTTCCTGTTCTGTTCCTGTTCCTGTTCTGTCCTCTGCAGTCACACAGAGTGGGATGAAACCTCTTCCCTCCATGACAGCCACCGGGTCTTAAAATCAAGTGCTCATGTGTCCTTTGAGGCTACCACTCCTTCAGAATAAACTGTCCTACTTCATTCATCTGTTCTCTCATTGGATGTGATTTCCAAATCCTAACCTTCCTGGTTACTCTTTGGACTTTTTGGCTGCCTTGATCTGTCTTAAATATGGGACATAGATTTGAATGAAATCTTCCAGGGGTGGTCAGAAGTGGGAGAAGAGATGGAGAGAAGGGAAGGGACATCACAGCATTTTGTACCTCATCACATCTGAGAGAACTAGACTTGACTGTTGGCAGGTCCTGCTTTCACAGAAACCTTTGATTTCTCCACTCTCTGTCCTCCCCAAGGGCTGTGGCTCATCATCAGTGTGTAACAGGAAATGCGTGGAGTGGAGAAACAAAGTGCTTCCTGAGAAAATATTACAGGCCCCTTAGGCATGTGTACTTTCAGGCCAAAGAAGCATTCTGCCACTCTCCCTGCTCAATTTCTGCAAAGGGTGAGTCCCCTCTATAGAAACAAGAGCCCTGAACTTCTCTGTTTTTGTAATCAGTTGGCTTTACAAGGATCTGCTGAAGGAGGTGTGAATAAATGGACAGAGAGAGAATGTAACAATCAAATGTGCTGGGAGAAAATATTTTCAAATAGATTATAATCAAGCAACCTACATAGGGAGCCAGGGTAGAGGATCTTGGTAAGAATCTCCAGTGTTGACTTTGTCTTGTTGCTCTTCTGATAGGAGAATGGGCTATAAAGGCATTATCCCTGGGATTCTCTCTGTGTCCCTTTTTTTCTGTCAGTCTCTCAACGATGGTGTATATAAGTGATCCTTAATCATTGTGAGATTATTTAAGTCCAACCTAGGCTCAAGGATAAATTGAGTGGGAAGGAAATGGAAAAATAATCCAATCTCCTGATTCCTACTTAGCAGCAGCTTTATCTTTCCATGTCCTCTAGGTGTTAAAATTCTTTGCCTACCCAACAAGCTGTACTTCACTAAATAAAAATGATATTGTCTTCCCATTTTTTCTTAATCAAAGACATTTTATTAACCAAAGACTGACAATTCTTTCCTCTGATCATCATATGAATACCAGTGTGGCTGTGATGGGCTGATAAAAGTCTAGCCAAGAGTGAAGATAACTTGGTTGGCCCACTGGGATGCATCACAGGGGCACATAGAATATCGAAAGCATTGCTGCCTTTGCATGCCACTGAAGAAGCCAGAGATTAGGGTATGGGACAGGTGGATTTAGAGCAAGTAGCTGTGGCCTGAAGTAATAAAGAGACTTGTGAAGGTAAAAGAGGAGATCTGCTGTCTGAACTCAAAGTTTTGGAGTTCTTTTAAAACAATTTTAGTCAAATAGACTTACCATTATACCAAGACTTTCCTAAGAGGGTTATTTAGAAAAAAAATTAAAGAACTAAAGTCAGACATTAACATGATTTTAGACATGATCTGATGGCTGCAGTATAAAAAAGTAGCAATTTCCTGAACTCTTGATGTTGAAATAAAGTCATCTCGTCCCGAGGGATGGTATCTACAATTCTTCTCCCAAACAGCACCAGCCCCAGAAGCTGAGAGTGCATGTCACCTTTGGGTACAGAAGATGCTGGGCTAAACCCAGGGATACTTTTCTTAGAAGTATAGGGTTTTGTTCCAGATGTCAAGAAGTCATGTGGCTCTGGACCTCTTTTGACTTGCCTGCCTCATGCTAGCCTGTGTTCTTAAAATTCCCTTTGCACTTACTGTAGCCATGACTGAATTTAGATTTTTATCCTCTAATATATCATCTATTATATACTTTGTCTCCTTGCCTAATTTGCGAGTTCTTTGAGGGCAGAGACCAGGGCTTGTTCATTAGCATGTGTCATGGGGTCTGGCTCAAGACTTATTTGTTGAATGAGTAAGTGAATGGATGAATGGAGAACTGGACAAATAAACATAATTATGATACAGTTGAAGACAGCAGTAAACATGGGTCACTGTGGGAGCAAGAAGGCAAAAACAGATTGGGGGTGGCAAGGTAAAGAGACACAGGAAGCTTCACACTACCATGGCATGGGGGTGAGGAACGGAAGTGGCACAGCGGCACGCTATAAAAAGAACATCTCTTTTATACACGCCCTTGATTTTATGCTCCTCTGAAGAATCAGCTATGTATGTACTAATAAGCTTTGTGGTTTGATGTGGATAATGTACTTGAGAAATAATGTGTGTGATGATGTGTCAATGCCTAAATGTGACAGCCGCCATGCTTTTGTTCCAGTTGACCTAGCATTCACTCCTCCCCGGGGAATGGGCAATTCATGCTAGCTTTGCTCCTAAAGTAAAACCCGTGGAAAAGAGTGAACTGGAAAGTAAACATCCAGCCTTTAATAATAAGATCACATTGGTTTGAATGTCACCATTACTGCACTCGAGATTCACGAATATGGCTGCAGCAAATTATGTCGGATTCATGATCTCATTGTGGAAGCCAGCCTTCAGTATGTTTAATTTTCCTTGGTGATAAGTGTCTGTGACAGTGCCCCAGGCAAAACTAAATAAGTCATCTCATAGTTATGGAAGGAAGTAGACCTTCTCCCACCGAGCACCAGATGGGAATGTCTCCCAATATCACACTAAAGCAAATGTGCCAAGGTTGTTTCTCCCTCAGGCTTCACTTCCCTGGGAAGCCATTTATCTCACTGTGTATTTATGATGTGAAAAACTATTTTTCTATTTCTGAAACAGGACTTTAAGATGTTATTCCCCAAAGGTGAGGGCCATTTTTCTATTCTTCATAATGTTGGCATTGCTAATACTATTTATAAAGCTCTTTGCAGATTATAAATCATTTTTACATCATGAAATTCATGGTTGCTTAATTTACTTTGTTCACTACCCAACCCAGTATCCCATATGAAGAGAAATGTGATGCAGGTTATCAAGGATAATACTATCAAGAACTAGTATCTTATCATCAACACATGTTTTTCCATGTACCAGCTATGGGCAAAGCTCTTTATGTTATAATTTAACACTTAAATTCTTGGGGCAGAAGGCACTTCAATGACCTCTTGATTTTATTTCTTCATCCTGGGAAGAACTTTTGTCCATCTTTTATTTATGGGAATAAATACGTCTCTGGCAATTTCCCCAGAGGCTGACTGTGTATTTAACTTAATTCTCTTAGGTTGCAATTCTAGCTACTGAAGCTTGCTTTGCTTCTTCACTCTTCGAGAAGACATGGAACAGCTGGCTGATACCTTTTGCAAGTAATTGTTTCACCTCTAGGATTATGTAATTTCCTTTTCTTCTTTCCATGCACCCTGTTTTCCAGTCTCTGGTTCACTTCTGGACCCGGTCAAATGCTCTAAGATCTTGAGGCCCAACTGGAGGCACATTTGAGCAAAATTGTTGCAACAGACACACTGGCATTATCTCTTGTGGCCTCTTGGAAAAGGTAGTTTATAAGTTTTGTAATGATAAAATGGTTTTATTCCTTTTACAATAAAATAACTTAAAATTTTTAACAGTTATAATAGCTACTGTTTATTGAATGCTTACCATATGCTAAAGACCAAATGGAGAACTTTGCATTCATAATCATGTTTAACCTTTGTAGTAGCTGTGAGGTACACATTATTACCTAGTTTAGGTAATAGGTACATACTATGCCTAGTTTAGAGGAGAGGAACTAAATCTGACAGAGGTCAAGCAGCTTGCTGAGGTCACATAACTGATCAGAGGCCAAGGGAAAAAAAACCACACCTAGCCTGACCCATTTTCAAGTCCCTGCTCATAGCCTCTTTGCTCTGCTACTTTTTTTGGCTGCCACAGCCTCGCATTTGTTTGAGAGTTGTCTAGAAAGCAAAGCCAACAATTTGTACCAAATTGCCACTGAAAATATGTTACTTTATAGTAAGGTTGTGAGTATTTGCCCAATTTGTTTACTGATTTTTTAAAGGAAGATATTTTGTCAGTCCTCTGAACAATAAAAAGAACAACAAAAAAATCTGAGTCATACACATTTGCCTGATTCATAAACATGCACTGGTAGAGCTATTGGTGTGAGTTACAGAAGTGTTACTGCCATGTTGCTAAGAAAACTCCCTTTTAAGGACAGTGGTTTACAGACATGAGGTTTTAATTAAGAAATAAAAGAATTATCTGCTAGAAAAAAATGAAATGTCAATAGAAAGAGTCTAAAATACTGTCTGTTCCCTCTAGAAAAACCCACACATTTAAAAAGATTTACTAATGGAACTGCTTTCAGAAGAAAGAGACAAGCAAAGATGATTGCTTCCTCACATTTGAAAACCCAACCAAACCAACATACCTTTAAAACAACAAAACAAAACAAGCCAAAGAAAAAAAAAAATCACACACACACACACACACACACACACGCAAAACAACTTGTGAAATGAAAATAAAAATCAAGAAGCATTAGGAAAGACATGTTAGGGAATTACTGACGTTATGTCTCTAGAGGTCCAAAAACATTTTAATGTATTTTTTAAAAAGGAAATGCTTTAAAAAATCAACAATGGAACTTCTGACTTATAAGCATTTGTGACAAAGAGCTGTTAGCAATTTGCTGTGTTACGTGGAACAGGCCGCTGGGTGACAGCCTCCTGTGCACTCCACTTACATGAGAGGTTCCAGAGATTTGGGCTTAATGAAGATGGCAATGGGATAGAGCTGGGCAACTTGTAACCGCTTGATAGCATTTCCTGACACATCAAGTATACAGTGTTTGCCCTGGTAGAAAGAGAAGAAAAATATGGAGTTAATCCAGAAAGAATGATCATAATCCAACCAAAACAAACAAACAAACAAACAAAAAAAGTAAGTGTGTCTTAGAGGAAGGTAAGGGATACTGAATTCCTAAAGGTTGAAAAAAGATCATTGCAAAGCATAAATGAAAGTTGACATACAGGGTCATCATCGAATACTTTTGATAACTCCTATTTATGATTCCTTTACTAAGCGCCTGCCACTGGGATAGAGATTTTACATGTGTTATCTCAGTTAGTTTAATTTTCTGAAATAAATATCTGATGTTTCACACAAAGAAGATATGTGGCATTATGTAATGTGACTGGGTCCACGCTCATGGAGCTGTCATAATCCATCTCTGAAGACAACTATCGACAAGAAATTCCCAAATCTATGAGATAGGTATTATCAGCCACATTTTTACAGAAGATAAGACTAAGGCTTAGAAATAATATGTAACTTGCCAAAATCTTAGTGCTAGAAGAAATCAAACCCAAGTCTTGAAGCATTGACAGAATTGTTGGTTGGAATCAATAGATACCTCATTGCTTTACCCTGACCAATGTTGAATCTAAAAGAATAGTAATCACGTGAATTTGGAACAATTCCACAAACATTTGTTGAGCGATTTTATGTGTCCTGCCCTGGATATGCTCAATCTAGTATAGCCAAGGACAGACACCTAAAGAGTTACCTTAACTATTTTATCTTAAGTGCTGAGAGAGAGTGTATGCACTGTGCATATAAATTTCTTGTTTGTTAAATGAAAACCCTATTACATATAGCACACCTCATTTAACTTGGCTTCCACTGCAATGAGTTCTCAGAGCAAGGAGTTGCTTGCTTTATAAAGTATTTCTGGAAAAGTAGATACATTTGCCAAATATGATATTCTGACTCCTGGGGAGAAATGGCCTCATTACGCTGAGGCCAGAAGAACTTTACAAAAGAAGAGAAAAAACATATTGTGCAGATAGGAACAGTCCTAAATCAATAACGGGGGATTAAAAACTGTATAAGAGTTTCACGTGTATTACCCACGTGAAAACAAAGAGACCCCAATGAATACCTGAGCTCTTCTAGGAGAAACATACCAAGATGGTTCAACCCTATATCACTTAAGTAATTGCAAGTTTGCTATTTGTGAAAGACAGCAGCTATACAAGATGTCTAAATGCTGTTTGATTATTCACTGGCCAGAACTTTTCAAGTTAACAAAGGTTATATCTACATTTCAAAGGGGAGAACAGATGTAATAATCAGGAAAATGGTTAGAAACAATATGATGAAGCTCATAGAACCTAATTTTTGAGAGAGAGGAAGAGACACAGCTTTCTTCCTGTATTCTCAGATAGACATTAAAATTTCTTCTTTAATTTTTTATCAGTACATCAAAAAGTTGTGTCAAATCAAATAAAATCAACCCAACAAGTATGAATTGTATAACAAATGTATTGGTTCTTAACTCTTTTCTTTTCTCTCATAAAATAAATCCTCTGTGTTGACAGATTAGGAACACTCTACAGGCAGATCTTTTTTTTTTTTTTTTTTTTTGATAGAGAAAGAGAGCTTTTGCAAAGTAGGAGAGAAGGAGGAGAGATGGGGGAGGGGCAGAGGGGCAGAGAATCTTAAGCAGGCTCCACACTTAGCACAGAACCCAAAGTGGGGTGCAAACTCACGAACCATGAGATAATGACCTGAGCTGAAGTTGAGTTGGATGCTTAATTGACTGAGCCACCCAGACACCCCTCTCTATCTATAGGCAGATCTTAAAGCCACATTCAAGTGCCTTCCTATCCTGTTTTCTCTTGAACATTCTCTTCTTTTCTAAGCTTTCGATATTACCAGCAAGAAGGGAATTGCAGTATTCAAACCCCACTAAGTTGAAATTTCTGCCTAGCCCTCTTCATCTACCTACTCCTCCACCAAGAGAGTGTCAAGTTTTCAGGGAGATAAAATGTAACTCCTGCTAACAAAAAGAATTGAGGTTCCTGATCTAAACAACCAAGAGTAACAAAGCTTCCTTAATAAA